>NC_072041.1:6937997-7205497 GCF_027791375.1 Indicator indicator | reverse complement strand
CTTCTCCCCCTTTTCCCTTCTTTCTTCCCCCATTTCCCTTCTTTTCTCCCTCTCTTTTCCCCACTTCTCCCTCTCTTCCCCCCTTTCCCCACCTTTTTTGTCCCTTACCGCCCTTTCCCTACCTTTTTGCTCCCTTCCTCCCCTTTCCCCCCTTTCCCCCTCTTTTTCCTCTCCTTTTCCCCTTTCCCCCTCCTTTTCCCCTTTCTCCTCCTTTTCCCCTTCCCCCTCCTTTCCTTCCCCTCCTTTTCTCTCCTTTCCCCTTTCCCCTCCTTTTCCTCCTTTCCCCTCCTTTTCCCCTCCTTTTCCCCTTTCCCCCTCCTTTTCCCCTCCTTTCCCCCTTTCCCCCTCCTTTTCCCCTCCTTTTCCCCTTCCCCCTCCTTTTCCTCTCCTTTTCCCCTTTCCCCCTCCTTTTCCTCTCCTTTTCCCCTCCTTTTCCTCTCCTTTTCCCCCTTTCCCCCTCCTTTTCCTCTCCTTTTCCCCCTTTCCCCCTCCTTTTCCTCTCCTTTTCCCCCTTTCCCCCTCCTTTTCCTCTCCTTTTCCCCCTTTCCCCCTCCTTTTCCTCTCCTTTTCCTTTCCCCCTTTTCCTCCCCTCTTTTCCTCTCCTTTTCCCCCTTTCCCCCTCCTTTTCCTCTCCTTTTCCCCCCTTTTCCTCCTCCTTTTCCCTCCTTTTCCTCCTTTTCCCCCTTCCCTCCTTTTCCTCTCCTTTTCCCACTTTCCCCTCCTTTTCCCCCTTTCCCCCTCCTTTTCCTCTCCTTTTCCCCTCCTTTTGCTCTCCTTTTCCCCCTTTTCGCCTCCTTTTCCCCCTTTCTTTTCCTCTCCTTTTCCCCCTTTCCCCCTCCTTTCCCTCTCCTTTTCCCCTCCTTTTCCCCCTTTCTCCCCTTTTCTCCCCTTCCTCCCTCCTACCTTTTCACTCCCTCTGCCCACTTTTTCCCCCTCACCCCATTTTCTCCTCCTTTTCCTCCCTTTCCCCCTCCCCCCCCACTTCTTCCTCTCTGTGCCTCCCTCCTCCCCACATCCCTGGCCCTGCCTTGCCCCCTCACTGCTTCTCCTTCCCCCTTCCCCCCAGCCCCATCACTTGTCAGGTTGCTGCTCCTCCACTTCATGAAGCCCCCAGCCCCGTGTTTGCCGAGGGGCTGCCTCCCGCCCACCCTCGGTGGAGAGCTTTCTAATTTAATCAAGGCTGGAGATGCAATCCCAGGTCTTGTTTGCCCAGCATGCTGGCCCTGCTCTGATTAATTCACAGGGTGTCAGATGTGCTGTTCTGCTTTGTTTGTCATTTTTTTTCTCCCCCCCCCCTCTTCCCCCCCCTCCCGCCCCCTACTCCCCATCACATCCAGCTCCATCCTCCCAGCTCCAGGTGCACAAGGCTGGCCTCCCATCCCTGGAGGTGTTTAAGGCTAGGCTGGATGAGGCTCTGGCCAGCCTGCTCCAGTGTGAGGTGTCCCTGCCCATGGCAGGGGGGTTGGAACTGGCTGAGCCTTGTGGTCCCTTCCAATCCTGACTGATTGTAGGATTCCAGGATTCTATGAACACACTTGGCCCAGGATGGAGCAACCAAGCTTCATCCCCCCCTAAGACACAGGGAGAGGGCTGCTTGGGTTCTCTCTTGCTTGAGGAAGCTGCTGGAGCCACCCTGAGATGGTATTGGTGTGAAAGAGGGGGAGATGGAGGCTGGAGGTCTCATGCTTAGCTTGCCCAGAGTTGATGGTGTCCTCGTAAGAGCTAAGCTCTCTCTCTCTCCATGTCATAGGATAGAATCATTTTGATTGGAAAAGTCCTCCAAGATCACCCAGTCCAACCCTTCTCTAACTCTCCCAAGGCTGGGGCTAAACCATGGCCCTCAGCACCACAGCTCTGCAGCTTTGAAACCCCTCCAGGGATGGGGATTCAACCACCTCCCTGGGCAGCCTGGGCCAATCTCTGAGAACCCTTTCAGTGATGAAGTTTCTCCTGGTGTTCAACCTAAACCTTCCCTGGGGCAACCTGAAGCTGTTTCTTCTCCTCCTATCAGAGAAAAGACATCAACCTCCACCTGGCTCCAACCTCCTCTCAGGGAGCTGTAGACAGTCAGAAGGTCTTCCCTTGGCCTCCTTTTCTCTAGGCTGAAAACCTTCAGGTCCCCTCAGCTGCTCCTTATAAGACCTCTTCTCCAGGGAGGGCAAATCCACTATGGGCAACCAAGATTCAGCTGGGAAAGCCATGGCTGGCTTCAGATGGTGCTGGCCACAGCTCTGCCTCATGTGGAGGCCAAACCAGAGAGGAACAGCAACAGCAAGGTTTGCTCTGGCACTCTTTAAGCCTCAAGCACAACCCGTTGGTTCTATCTTCCCCAAAGCAGCAATTTCCCTTCTCTAACCCAACTTCTCTCCCTCATCTGCAGGGGGAAGTGCTGGCTGTGAGAGCAAAGTCATCTCCATCACTGAGGACCTCTCTGGGAACACCTCTGGTCCCTCTCCTCCTAACAAGAGCAAGGGATGGGCTTCAGGTCATGGGCAGCTGCTTCCATCTCTTCTGCTGTGGTGTAGGTGATAGAATCACAGAATGGCTTCAGCTGGAAGGGACCTTCAAGATCATCCAGCTCCAACCTCCTGCCATGGGCAGGGACACCTCCCCCCAGCCCAGCTTGCTCAAGGACTCATCCAGCCTGGCCTTGAACACCTCCAAGGGAAGGACACCCACAACCTCCCTGGGCAACCTGTTCCAGTGTCTCCCCACCCTCACTCTAAAGAATTTCTTCCTCATCTCCAGTCTCAATCTCCCCTCTTCCAGCTTCAATCCATTCTCTCTCTTCCTATCACAACAAGCACTTGTCAAAAGTCAAGAGCCTCATCCAGCCTGCCCTTAATAAATGTAATAAAGAGGAACATCTGCAGACCACCTCTCCCAGGCTGAGCTCAGCTGGTGGCTGTGAGGAAGAAGTTCTTCCCCATGAGAGTGGTGAGAGCCTGGAATGGGTTGTGCAGGGAGGTGGTTGAGGCTCCATCCCTGGAGGTGTTTAAGGCCAGGCTGGATGAGGCTCTGGCCAGCCTGATCCAGTGTGAGGTGTCCCTGCCCATGGCAGGGGGTTGGAACTGGCTGAGCCTTGTGGTCCCTTCCAACCCTGCCTGATTCTAGGATTCTATGCTCCTGCTGCCACCAGCTCTCCCTAGCAGGTAAGCTGGGAAGGGGAAGTGGGGGGGGGGGGAGAAGCTTGGTCTGCTGGGGTTCAGTGTGTTGAACACATGCAAAGTGTGAGCAGATTCCTCTTTTCCAGGGTGGTTTGATGGTCTTGTCCCCTTTCAGCACCAGGCAGGCAGAAGGAAGGTGAGGGGAGAAGTTAATAAATAAATGAGTTGTGTCAGGGGTGGCAGAAAGGAGCTGGCAGAGCATTGCTGCTCCCAGCCCTGCAGCATTTCACAGCTGTTAGAAGCTGCCTCCTCCTATTGAGGTGATCAGGCAGAACAGCAGCTGCCCACAGAGGGAACCACCACGGCTGCCCTGCCCTCTCCTGCCTGGAGATGGGAGAAGAAGGCATCACAGAATGGTAAGGGTTGGACAGAACCTCTGGAGATCATCCAGTCCAACCCCCCTGCCAAAGCAAGGCACCCACAGCAGCTTGTCCAGGGCAGTTTGGAAGCTGTCCAGAGAAGGAGACTCCACAACCTCTCTGGGCAGCCTGCTCCAGGGCTCAGCACCCTCACACCAAATAACTTTCTCCTCCTGCTCAGGTGGAACCTCCTGGGGTCCAGTTTGTGCCCATTGCCCCTTGGCCTGTCCCTGGGCACCACTGAGCAGAGTCTGGCCCCAGCCTCTTGCCCCCCACAGCTCCTTTGTCTCTTGCTGAGCATTGCTCAGCTCCCCTCTGGGGCTGCTCTTCTCCAGGCTCTCAGCCCCAGGGCTCTCAGCCTTTGCTCCTCACAGAGCTGCTCCAAGCCCCTCAGCATTCAGCCCAAGCTGGGTGTTTTGGAAGTGTTGGCATCCTCCTTGTGGAGGAAAAGATCTCCTGGTCCCCAAATCCTTGCAACTCATCTGACTGCAGGTAGGGAGAACAGAAACCAGCTCCACTGTAACATCTGAGAGCCTCTCACAGACTTGGAGGTCTTGGATGTTCCTGGATGTGGACTTTTTGCCTGGGAGGTGCCACCCTAAAGAAGAGTAGGAACCTCAGTATTGCTCCCAGCCCCACCATGCAGGCACAGCTGAAGTGAAATGGAAAAAAAGAAATATCGTTTTAAGGGCTCTCTTGGAATGGTTGGAATTACCACCTCCAAAATGATGGAGTGGGGAAGGTGCTTAGGGATGTGGTCTAACAGTTGTGCACAGGGAAATGTTAGGTTATTGTTGGACTTGAGGATCTTAAGGTCTTTCCCAACCAGGTGATTCTTTGGATCATTGAATTGTTTGGGTTGGAAAAGCTCTCTAAGGTCCAACCTTCCACCTAACACCACCATGGCCACTGAACCATGTCCCCAAGTGCCATGGCCACACATTTCTTGAACACCTCCACTGAGGGAAGTGGTTTAGTGGTGCCCTGCCAGTGCTGGGTTAAGGGTTGGACTTGATGACCTCAAAGGTCTTCTGCAACCAAAGTGATTCTGTGATTCTATGCCACACCAACTGCACACTGAGCAAAAGAGGCAGCCTGGAGCCTCCCACCAGCATGAGAAGGCTCTGTGGAGGAACAGATTTAGAACAGAATCATAGAATTGTGTTGGCTGGAGGAGACCTCCAAGATCACCCAGGCCAAGCATCAACCCAACCCCACCATGGCCATCAAACCATGGCCCCAGGTGCCATGGCCACAGGTTTCTTGAACCCCTCCAGGGATGGGGACTCCACCACCTCCCTGGGCAGCCTGTTCCAATGCCTCTGTCCCTCCCTTTCCCCAGCTTTTTCCCCATTTTTGCCCTGGTCCCTCCTCTTGCCCTCTTGCCTCTCTTTTCATCCCCTTTCCCTACTTTCCTTCCTTTTCCCCCATTCCCCCCTTTTTCTTCCCTTCTCCCCCTTTTTCTTCCCTTCTCCCCCTTTTTCTTCCCTTCTCCCCCCATTTCCCTTCTTTTCTCCCTCTTTTCCCCACTTGTCCCTCTCTTCCCCCCTTTCCCCATATTTTTTGTCACCCCCATTTCCCTACCTTCTTGCTCCCCCCCTCCCCCTCCCTTTTCCCCCTCCCTTTTCCCCCTCCCTTTTCCCCCTCCCTTTTCCCCCTCCCTTTTCCCCCTCCCTTTTCCCCCTCCCTTTTCCCCCTCCCTTTTCCCCCTCCCTTTTCCCCCTCCCTTTTCCCCCTCCCTCCCTGGGCAGCCTGTTCCAATCCCTGACCACCCTTGCAGTGCAAGAATTATTCCTAATATCCAACCTAAACCTCTCCTGGTGCAACTTGAGGCCATTCCCTCTCCTTCTATCACCTGACACTAGGGAGAAGAGACCAACCCCCACCTCACTCCAACCTCCTTTCAGGGAGCTGTAGAGAGCAATGAGGTCTCCCCTCAGCCTCCTCTTCTCCAAGGGATCTCATCCAGTCCTGATTCTATCATTAAAGGGTTAATATTACTCAGGAAAAAAAAAGGTGGGGGCTGCGTAGGGCACTGTGAGGCTCCTTGTAGGTTGTGGGCTGGGTGGCCTGATCTGGCCCCTAATGAGGGATGAAAAGTGCTTAATTTGAAACAAGGGTGAGAAAAGGGGAGGGAAAAGCAAGGAGAGAAGGGTTGGGGGGGGGAAGCAGGAGCAGTGGCCACTTGAATTTCAGGGCTCTCAGGGAAAAACAGAGCCAGGAACTATTTTCCCAGGCTGTGAGAAGGCATCACAGCTGGCTTCAACCCCCTCCCCTGGGCCAGGAGGGAGAGTCTGAAGTGGTGCCAAAGTCTTAGAGCTGGTAATGAGAAGGGGAGGTGGAGAGGTTACTGCTGGGCTCTGCCTGGCTGGAGCAGAAAGATGAGACCTGCCCCTGCCTGCAGCTGCTCACCACATTGCCCAGCCTGGGGAAACAAAACAAGCAGTGGCAGGAGCCTCGGAGGAGTTATCAGCTGTGGTTAAAAGGAGATGACAAGTGGGGGAGGCAGCCTGGCTGCAGGTGTTACAGGGGAATTAGCACCTTCCCCACAGCATGGCCAGGAGGAAACCAGCCCTGCTACCATGGCAAAGATGATCCCAAGGCTGGAGCAGCTCTGCTGTGAGGAGAGGATGAGGGAGCTGGGGGTGTTCAGCCTGGAGAAGAGAAGACTCCAGTGGGGAACCTTAGAGCTGCCTTGCAATAGCTGAAGGGATCCTGCAGGAAGGCTGCAGAGGGTGTCTGGAGACAGGGTAAGGGGAAAGGGTTTGAAGCTGAGGGAGAGCAGGGTTAGAGTGGAGCTGAGGAAGAAGCTCTTCAGTGTGAGGGTGGTGAGACTCTGGCACAGGCTGCCCAGGGAGGCTGTGGATGCCTCCTCCCTGGGGGTGTTCAAGGCCAGGCTGGATGAGGCCTTGAGCAGCTGAGTCTGGCTGAGAGGTGTCCCTGCCCATGGAGGGGAGGTTGGAGCAGATGATCTCTGAGGTCCCTTCCAACCTGAGCCATTCTAAGATTCTATGTCATCTATGGTTGAGGGTGCTCAGGGGACCTTGGTACCCTTGAGCACTGGAGTTTGGGGGTCCTTTAGCTGAAGGGGAGGGATGGGTCCATGTGGCATCTTTTTGTCACCCTCTTGTTCCAGTCACCCCATCAAAAATTCAAAGTTGAGTCATAGAATTGTTTGGGTTGGAAAGGACCCCAAAGATCATCCAGTCCAGCTATCAGCTCAGCACCACCATGGCCATCAAACCATGGCCCCAAGTACCATGGCCACAGGTTGCTTGAACACCTCCAGGGATGGGGACTCCACCACCTCCCTGGGCAGCCTGTCCCAGTGCCTGACCACTCCTGCAGCAAAGAAATTGTTCCTCATGTCCAACCTAAACCTCTCCTGGTGCATCATGAGGTCATTTCCTCTTGTTCTGTCACTTGACTCTAGGGAGTAGGAGCTAATTCCTGCAGTTCTGCTCTGCCTCTGGGATGCAGAGAGCATCCTCTGCACCCAGCACCCCTGCATGGCCCAAATCCTTCCCAGGGATTCATCTCCACTTCTTTGCACCCTGCATGTCCCAAATCCTCCCCAGGGACTCGTCTCCACCTCAGCCCCCTTGTCCCCTTGCACACATTCATTCCCTGTGGGAGCTGTCGTTTCTCCAACCCTTACGACTGCTTCCACCTTTGGAAATCTCATTTCCAATCAGCAATCCATCAGCCTGGTGTGGCTGGGCTGTAAAACCATGCCTGGGGCCTCCCAAATTCCTCTTGTCTCAATAGCAAGGCTCCTCTTCTCCCTGCGGGAAGGGCGCTCGCCCGTTGGGAAGAGTCTCTTTGTTCCTGGCCAAGCGTAACTGAAAGCCACCAGAGCAATTCCTGGACAACAGCACTGCACAGTGGGACCATGCTCAGGAACAAGCTCCCTGAGGAGAGGGGAAACAATGGGATGGGGACACTGGGATCAACTTTCTGAAGCCAGTGTTTTGATCTGAGCCTAATAGCAGCAGTGTTGCTGATTGGAATTCCACCCAGGGCAGCATTTGCAGGGTGGGGATGGGCTGGAGTAGGTCCAGAGAAGGGCAATGAAGGTGGTGAAGGGTCTGGAGAACAGGGCTGGTGAGGAGCATCTAGGTGCATCCATGCTTCTGTGTCCAGTGCTGGGCTCCCCAGGTCAAGAGGGACAGGGAACTGCTGGAGAGAGTCCAGTGGTGGCCCCAAAGCTGCTGAGGGGCCTGGAGCAGCTCTGTGAGGAGCAAAGGCTGAGAGCCTGGAGAAGAGCAGCCCCAGAGGGGAGCTGAGCAATGCTCAGCAAGAGCTAAAGGAGCTGTGGGGGGCAAGAGGCTGAGGCCAGACTCTGCTCAGTGGTGCCCAGGGACAGGCCAAGGGGCAATGGGCACAAACTGGACCCCAGGAGGTTCCACCTGAAGATGAGGAGCAACTTGTTTGGTGTGAGGGTGCTGGAGGCCTGGAGCAGGCTGCCCAGAGAGGTTGTGGAGTCTCCATCCCTGGACAGCTTCCAACCCCCCCTGGGCATTGTGCTCCTGGGCAAGCTGCTGTGGGTGCCCTGCTGGAGCAGAGAGGTTGGACTGGGTGAGCTCCAGACTGGGTGATCCCCAGAGACCTAGGGACCTTCCAGCCTGTTCTGGGATTCTCTACGTGTCACCTGCTTGTGCAGAGCTTCTCGGGAGCTCAGGGAGAGTTTGCAGCCTCATGAGCATCCCAGACTGCATCTGCAGCAGCAGATGCTGAGGCCAGAGGAGGGAAGGAGTCGCAGCAGCCGAGGCTGCTGCAGGAGGTCAGCTCGGAGGAGCCATCACAAGGGGTTAAAGATGTGTCCAGGAGTCGCCTTCCTCTCCCAAGCACCTAGCAGGGGCTGCCATGGGGAGCTTGAGTTTCACAGGCAGCTCTGGCTGTAAAATATGATCGTGTCTCCTGCCCTGATTGATGGTTCCAGGGAAAGCATCAGGCAGAGCAGCCCAGAAGGGATCACGTTCTCAAGGGCGCAGCCGCCTGACATCCTATCCCCCCATGGCAAGCTCCAGCAGCAAGCTGGGACCAGTTGTGGTCATCCCACTTGTTACCCAGCCAGGGATGGAGGGAGCAGAGGGGAAGGAGCATCTCTCTGTGACTGGGACATCATGCTTGGATGGCTCACTTCTTCTGCTCAGCCTTCAGTAGCAGCTTAAGGGAAGGGTTTGTGATGTCCAGCCCTGAAATCCTGAAGGAAAGCTTCTTCTTCACCACATGTGAGTGTGGCCAGCAGAGCCAGGGAGGTTCTCCTCCCACCTCTACTCTGCCCTGGTGAGGCCACACCTGGAATATTGCAGGCAGTTTTGGGCTCCCCAGTTCAAGAGGGACAGGGATCTGCTGGAGAGAGTCCAAGGGTGCTACAAGGATGCTGAAGGGCCTGGAGCACTGCCTGGGGAGGAGAGGCTGAGAGCCCTGAGGCTGCTTAGTCTGGAGAGAAGACTGAGAAGGGATTTAATCAATGTTTATCAATATCTGAGGGCTGGGGGTCAGGAGGGAGGGGACAGGGACAGGCTCTGCTCAGTTGCACCCTGGGACAGGACAAGGAGCAATGGATAGAAACTCCAGCACAGGAGGTTCCACCTCAACATGAGGAGGAACTTCTGCACTGGGAGGCTCACAGAGCACTGGAGCAGGCTGCCCAGAGAGGTTGTGGAGTCTCCTTCTCTGGAGACTTTCCAGCCCCACCTGGATGTGTTCTGTGTGACCTGTGCTGGATTCTATGCTCCTGCTCTGGCAGGGGGGTTGGACTGGAAGATCTCTGGAGGTCCCTTCCAACCCCTAACATCCTGTGAGCCTGTGATGATCCTATGTTGGTGCAAGTTTGGGGTGGCAGCCAGCCTCCTGTTGAAAGCTACCTTCCCATGCACCCTTCCCTCCTCCCACCATTTCCATCCCCTGCATTGAGGCACCAGCAACAGCAACTTAGGGCTGAGAAAACAAAGCTCCCAGCTGGATTCCTTGGGGGGAGGAAACACCAGGGCTGCTCCATGATACCAGTTGGCTTGGGGCATTTTCTTGGTCTGGGTGCCCTGATGGCAGCACTCAGCTGGTGACAGCAGCCTGGTGTCACCCTGGCGTTGTCCCAGCAGCGGGGTTTGCACGCAGGAAGGAGCTCAGCACCCTCCCAAACGCTTTTCTCCTGGGCAGGACCTGGTTTGGAAGCAGAAGGTCAAAGCTCCTCCTCTGCAAGCAGAGGGTTAAGGGCAGCGCAGGCAGCTCCTGCCGCCCCTCCCCTGCAAACCCTCGGAGAAGGAGCCCTCGGCCGTGGCCAGAGCCTTCATAGCGGGTGGGTGATGTCAGGGCAGAGAGAGGGGGGCAGGCACAGCTGTCTCCAGCCATCCCGCTGCCACCCCCGGATTAGGGCCAGGCGGGGAGAGAGGGAGGGGAACACATTCTTGGGGGACCGGCGTCACTTTGGCGCTCCCCCCGCCCCCGCCTTTCCCCCGCGGATTGATGTTTATTGGAAGCCAAATCCCAACCCCCCCCCCCTCCTTCCCGCAGCCCCCTGCTCCGTCCCCTGCAAACTGGCTCCACCACGGGACCCCCAGGAGGTTGTCTGGGTGTAAAGAAGCAAGGAAGAAATGGGGGTGCCAGCAGGGCATGGTGGTCTCAGCCCTGGCTTCTTGGCTGCCCAGGGAGGTGGCAGAGTCCCCACCCCTGGAGGTGGTTTAAGAAATGTGTGGATGTGGCACTTGGGGCACCAGGGGTGGTTGAGGTTGGGTATGAGGAGGAATTTCTTTGCTGCAAGAGTGGTCAGGCATTGGGAAGAGGATGGCCCAGGGAGGTGGTGGAGTCCCCAGCCCTGGAGGTGTGCAAAACCCATGTGGATGTGGTGCTGAGGGAGGTGGGTTAGGGGCAGTGGTGGATTGGTGAGCTCCAGGTGAGCAGTTGGACTTGATGAGCTCAAAGGTCTCTCCCAACCTCAAGAGTTCGATGGTTAGAGTCCTAGAATCAGGCAGGGTTGGAAGGGACCACAAGGCTCAGCCAGTTCCAACCCCCCTGCCATGGGCAGGGACACCTCACACTGGAGCAGGCTGGCCAGAGCCTCATCCAGCCTGGCCTTAAACACCTCCAGGGATGGTGACTCCACCACCTGCCTGGGCAGGATAGAAATTGCTCCTCATGTCTCACCCAAACCTCTCCTGGTGCAATTTGAGGTGAAGCAATTGCCTTCACTGGCACCATGAAGCTGCAGAAGCCATGCAGGAGGTCCCACAGACCATTCCTAGTTGTCTCCAGAGGAGACCCTGACTTTCTTCCTGAGATCCCATCTGCTTCAAGCTGATGCACAGAACCAACGTGCACAGAACCAATGTGCACAGAACCAATGTGCAAGAGCTCATGTTGAGCTGTCAATGTGCATCTGCAGCCCAGAGAGCCAACCAGAGCCTGGGCTGCAGCAGGAGAAGTGTGGCCAGCAGGGCCAGGGAGGGGATTCTCCCTCTCTGCTCCACTCTGCTGAGACCCCACCTGGAGTACTGCATCCAGTTCTGGAGCCTCTGTTCCAAGAGGGATATGGAGATGCTGGAAGGTGTCCAGAGAAGGGCCATGAGGATGAGCAGAGGGCTGGAGCACCTCTCCTATGAGGACAGACTGTTCATTCTGGAGAAGAGAAGGCTCCCAGGAGACCTTCTTGTGGCCTTCCAGTGTCTGAAGGGGGCTCCAAGAAAGCTGGGGAGGGACTTTTTAGGATCTCAGGTAGTGACAGGACTGGGGGGGATGGAGTAGAGCTGGAAGTGGGGAGATTCAGGCTGGAGGTGAGGAAGAAGTTCTTCCCCATGAGAGTGGTGAGAGCCTGGAATGGGTTGTCCAGGGAGGTGGTTGAGGCCCCATCCCTGGAGGTGTTTCAGGCCAGGCTGGATGAGGCTCTGGCCAGCCTGCTCCAGTGTGAGGTGTCCCTGCCCATGGCAGGGGGTTTGGAACTGGCTGAGCCTTGTGGTCCCTTCCAACCCTGACTGATTCTAGGACTCTAACCATCAAACTCTTGAGGTTGGGAGAGACCTTTGAGCTCATCAAGTCCAACTGCTCACCTGGAGCTCACCAATCCACCACTGCCCCTAACCCACCTCCCTCAGCACCACATCCACATGGGTTTTGCACACCTCCAGGGCTGGGGACTCCACCACCTCCCTGGGCCAACCTCTTCCCAATGCCTGACCACTCTTGCAGCAAAGAAATTCCTCCTCATACCCAACCTCAACCACCCCTGGTGCAGTGTGAGCCCTTCCCACCCTCCCAGAGCTGGAATGCTGCCACTCAGCTCCGAGCCCTGCTGCTGGCATCCCTGATTTTTTTTTTTTTTTTTTTTTTTTTTTTTTTTGGGGTGGTGAATATTTCAACAGGCTAGGAGCAGAGGTAAGGGGGGGTGGAATAAAAAAGAAAAGGCAAGCAGGGAGCTGCTGGAAGGGTTGATCTTGCATTGATGAAGTGTTTTGGATGGGCCCCGGTAAGACGATGCGGGGAGAATCGATTGTCCCTGCCAGTTTTGCCTGCCTGGCACTGCGAAGCAGGCACCAAAATGTCAGGTTTGTGATCTCAAATCAACCAGCACGACGTGGGGTGGGGGGTGGGGAAAACAAAACCCAAACAAACAAACAAACAAAAAAAGCTACACCAAAAAGAAAAGAAAGGAGAAAAAACCTAAAACCAAACCAAAAGGGTGGGGGGGGGGGGGGGGTGTGAGGCAGGGGGAGAGCAAAAGAAATCAAACCTTCAACAAACCAACTGCAAAGGGGAGTAGGAGGGATGGGGGGGCAGGGGGGAGGCTGCCTCTGTGGTTTAATCATCGGTGGGGAGGAGGGGGGTGGTGGAAAGCTGCAGGAGGAAGCTGCTGTTTGTGAAGTCGTTTTCTGGGTGCTGTGTACACGCAGATGCCTTATCGCTGAGGGATGCAAACCAGCAGCTGAGATGGAACTGCAGATACATTTTAAGCACCCGAGCGAAGGGCTGGGGAGGGGGGCGAGGAGCTGCGATGAGCTGTGATGAGCTGCGACGAGCTGCGAAGCTGCGGCGCTGCGCGGGGGCTGCGGCTGCTGAGCGCCGGGGAGGGGGTGGGGAACGAGGTAGGGGTGGTAGAGGCAGGAGAAGGATTTAGGGGATAACCCCCTGCCCCAGGAGAGGGATTAGGGTTGCAGATGGGCTGTGGATGGGAGGAAATGGTGATTGAAGAGGGAAAACGTCTGTCCCTGTGGCTGTGGGGGGGCAGGTTGGTGCTTTGCTTCGGTCTGGAGGCACCTGAGGAGGAGGATGCTGTGGAATCTGGTGGCTGGACGTGGAGTCATAGAATGGTGAGGGTTGGAAAGGACCTCTGGAGATCATCCAATCCAACCCCCTTGCCAAAGCAGGGTCACCTAGGGCAGGTCACACAGGAACACATCCAGATGGGGCTTGAAAGTCGCCACAGAAGGAGACTCCACAACCTCTCTGGGCAGCCTGCTCCAGGCCTCCAGCATCCTCACACCAAACAAGTTGCTCTTCCTGGTCAGATGGAATTTCCTGGGTTCCAGTTTGTGCCCATTGCCCCTTGGCCTGTCCCTGGGCACCAGTGAAGAGTCTGGCTCCAGCCTCTTGCCCCCCACAGCTCCTTTAGCTCTTGCTGAGCATTGCTCAGCTCCCCTCTGAGGCTGCTCTTCTCCAGGCTCTCAGCCCCAGGGCTCTCAGCCTTTGCACCTCACAGAGCTGCTCCTGGCCCCTCATCATCCTCGTAGCTCATGGGGATGATGCCCACACCCCAGGGGAAGATGATGGTCAGTTCTACCTTGGGCAAGGCCCAGCCTTAGGATGGGCTGCCCTGGTGTGGAGCGGAGTGGGGAGCACTCAAACCACCCCTCCCATCAGGTCTGATCCCAGGGTACTGGGGCTTAGGCTATGCAAACCACCCTGCTCCAGGTGGAAAATTGTTCTTCATCCTGCCCTCAGCCTTTCCCTCGGGGGCCAATTTGGCCACAGCAGTGGCAAGGGGGGGTGGAATTGTAGGCAGCAGAGGCTGCAGCTGGCAGGGGCAAGGCTGCGAGGGAGCTGCTTGGCGGACACGAAACTTTCCTCTTAATCCCAAGCCGCCCTGGGCCGAGATCCCTCTGGTTCCCCACTGCTGCCAGAAACCCCACGTCTTTGCCTTTCCAGCCAACCTCCAGGCCATCAGACAAAAGCAAGTAATTTATCTCCTGGGGGCGGGGAGGCTTCCCCGGAGATGGAGCGAGACGCCGAGCCGGGCTCTGCCGGCGGCCGCCTTCACCTGTTCCTCTTCTCAAGCAGCCTGGCTCCAAAATAATTCAGGCTCCCAGACAAGCCCTCCCTGGGGTAAGCTGAGAAATGCTGGGCTAGGTATGATCCTCAACCCTCCTCCCCCCCTGCTTTCCAAAGCTGCAGATGTGCCCCAAGGCCGACCCACACCTCCGAAGGTCAGGGAAGAAGCACCCAAGCCTCGGGGGGTGGGAGCTGGGTGTCCTCAGATGCCCTGGCAAGCAGGGTGCTCTTCTCCAGGGGGATGCATCCCGGGATTTTTAGCTGCTCCGTGAGCAGTGAGGGCATGCAAAGGAGATGGGAGGTTAGGAGAGGGCTTTTCTGCCTCCCAACCCCTTTATTTGCTTTCCAGGATTTCCTCCCAGCCTCAAGGAGAGGGGGTGGGGGTGGGGGTGGGGGGGTGGAATCACATCTCCCAGCCTTGCCTCGTTAGCCCAGGGGGGTTCTGAATCCCCTCTTTATTTATTTTAGCTGGAAGCTGACATCCCACTGCATTCTCATGACTCCAGGACCTGGGGCTTTAGCTGAAAAAATGCTAAATATTAAAAGACTTCTCTGTCATTCTGCAGCATTTTTTGGAGGGGCTGGGGGAATGTGGGCACTTGCTCCAGCCCTGGAAACCAGAGTGTGTTTGTGGAACTGGGCTGACACAACTCAAACCCTCTTCCCCTCTCCTTGCTGGATGGTGTTTCCTTGCTTGCTTTCTCCCATCCACACTGTGGGAAAATCTGATTCTGGAGCTCAACCCTGTGGCTCTCTCCTTTCTCCCCTAAACTCACACTCTTGTCCCCTCTGCCCCACCACCCCTCCCCTGCCCCACAGTCAGTCTTCCCAGTCCCAAACTCCAAGGGTTGCACAACCCCCAGGTCCTGCAGCCTGGTGGGAGAAGTGTGGGGGCTGCTGGTTTGCCAGGTTGTTGTGCAGAGACTGGGGTAAAGACCACCATCTGCTGCTAAGTCCTTGTACTGCAAACAGCTCCTCCCTGCACCCCCCGAGGGTTCCTCTGCTCTTCCAAAGCCACAAAGCCCTGGAGAAACAGGAGAGGTGAAGCTTCAGGCTGAAACCACACGAAGGGAGAAATGATAAAAGGCAGAGAGAAAAAAAAAAAAGACCAAGGAGGTATCTGTCCTCCTAGGAACCATCTTCTCAGGATGCTCAGCATTTCTGGATCTCCCTGAGACAACCACAAAACCTTTTTGGCTGGAAAAGCACCTTTAAGATCATGGAGTCCAACCATCAACCCACCACCACCATGGCAGCTAAACCATGTCCCAAAAGTGCCATGGCCACACCTTTCTTTGAACACCTCCAGGGATCTGTCATGGGTTCCCCTCCCCTTTCCACCCCTGTGTCTCTTCTCCTCCTCCTCATCCTCTTCTTCAAGGGGTGGTAAAAGAGAAAAGCAGAGGCACCAGGTTGGGATCCCCTTTGCTTGCATTGCTTGACCCTTGAGAGGCTGCAGATGCCATGCTGAAGGCTCCCAGATCAATCCCTGGAGGTGGAATGGGTGACACCAGGTTGTTGGTGCCCCAGGACCATAAAGAAGTCCTGCATGGGGAGGGGAAAGGCATGGGAGAGCCATGTTGGGGGAGGGCTGCACACAGAACCCCCCCCTCACTGGAACCATGGGAGCCAAAGAATTTTCAAGCCTTGGGGAGGGAGGGAGGGAGGTTTTCCAACAAGCAGAGCTTCAGGGGGTTGTAATACCTAAAGGTAAGAGATTCCCTGCATCCCACAACCATCCTCAGCCCTTCCCTGGGTCCTACACAGCCCTTCACCACCATAGCTTGTCCCCTGGAGACAAGGTGAACACCCCCCTCCTGGTCAGAAACATTCACCTGCCACCCTCTTGGCACCAGCTAAAGGTGAAAGCAGCTTCTGGGGTTGTGTTTTAGAACTTGCTCTTCCCCCCTGAAGCACTGCTCAGGCAGGAAATGTGACCCCAGGACACTGAGTATGGGACTCTAAGGAGGAAATCAGGAAGATGGAGCCCTAAAAGTGCTCCCCAATGCAGGTAGCTGAAAAGAGGGACACAGGAGGGGCAACAGCCTCCCTCTAACCAGCTGCAGCTTGTAAAGAGGCTCTGGGTGGGGCAGAAACCTTCCTCTTCAGCCTCACCCTCAGGTGTGAGGGCTGCAGTGGAAGGAACCCAAAACCTTGGACTGGGAAGGAGGAGAGCAAAGGTCTACAGTGATCCAGGGCTGTGCTGCTCCTCTGGAGAAGGGACATGGCTTGGGCCACAGATCTGTCTTCAGGTCAGTGCTGCTTTGGGAGGAGGTTCGATTGTGTAAGGTAAGAGCAGAGATTTGCTCCCCATGGAAATCATAGAATTGCTTTGGTTGAGAAAAGACCTCCCCAAGGTCATTGAGTTCAACCTAAGACCATCAAAACCATGTCCCCAGGTGCCAGGTCCATGTGTTTGTTGAAGCCCTCCAGGGATGGGGACTCCACCACCTCCCTGGGCAGCCTGTTCCAGTGCCTGACCACTCCTGCAGCAAAGAAATTGTTCTCAGTGTCCAACCTGCACCTCCCCTGCTTCAACCTGAGACCATTTCCTCTTGTTCTAGCACTTGTTACTAGGGAGAAGAGACCAACCCCCCCACTGCCTCCAACCTCCTTCCAGGTAGCTGTAGAGAGCCAGAAGGTCTCTCCTCAGCCTTGTGCTGCATACTGGGAGGACACACAGAGCTCAGTTCAGCTCCCCCAGACTCCCAGTCCCACAGCAGGGAGGAAAAGATCCAGAGAGGGCTGCTGAAACCCCAGAGCTCATCCAGGTGGGACCCCAATGATGTCCTCTGCAGCCAAGTCACCTCCAGCCACCCAGCTTAGGATAAACATCCTCCCCCCCCAAAGCTCCTCCAAATAACATTCCCAACCCTTCCCTCATTTAAATCTCATTAAGGGCTCTGCCTCACCACCTTCTCCAGGAGCTCTGGAGAGCCACAACCCCAGGGGCTGTGTGCTCCTTCCAGCTGCTGCCTCTGGCTCATGCCTTTTATGACTCCAGGCCAGAGTGTCAAGTGGATTTTTTTTTTTTTTTGAGCCTTAACTCTGAATTTCATGGCTTTTGTGACTTTAAATCAGCCCCCTAATGCTATTTAAACAGTTGGCTTTTTGAAGCTGATAAACACTTGGGTAGGTGTTTGGGAGAGACAGGGGCTGGCACAGCATACCCCAGCCCCAGGCACTATCCTGCCTTCTCTGATGGTCCTGGACCTCTCTGCCCACAGCTGGGATGGGGAAAACAAATCTGCATGGAGGGAGGAATGGGGAAAGGACCTGGGGAAGGCAGAGTGGTTGGGAAGTTGCCTGGTAGAAAGGGACCTGGGGGTGCTGGCTGACAGCAGATGGGTGCCCAGGTGGCCAAGAAGGTCACCAGCAGCCTGGCTTGGATCAGCCAAAGTGAAGCCAGCAGGAGCAGGGAAGTGATTGTCCTCACACACCTTGAGTCCTGGGTTCAGTTTTGGGTCCCTCACTCCAAGAAGGACATTGAGGAGCTGAAGCAGGTCCAGAGAAGGGCAAGAAAGCTGGGGAAGGGCCTGGAGCAGCTGAGGGACCTGGAGTTGTTCAGCCTGGAGAAAAGGAGGCTGAGGGGAGACCTTCTGGCTCCCTACAGCTCCCTGAAAGGAGGCTGGAGCCAGGTTGGGCTCTTCTCCCTAGTATCAGGTGATAGAATGACAAGAAAAGGCCTGAAATCATGCCAGGGGAAGTTTAGCTCGGACAAGAGGAACAATTTCTTTCCTATAAGAGTGGTGAGGTGTTGGCACAGGCTGCCCAGGGAGGTGGTGGAGTCCCCATCCCTGGAGGTGTTCAAGCAACCTGTGGCCATGGCACTCTGGGACATGGTGGTGCTGAGCTGATGGCTGGACTGGATGATCTCTGAGGGTCTGCACAACCTCATGGGACCCAATAAAGAGAGGCAACGGGTTTGGAGCATCTGTGGTTGGGATTCAACCCCATTCCCATGGCCAGCCAGAGGTGGCCTGGCTTGCACAGTCCCTGTGGTGCTCAGCTGTCCGTCCTGGGAGCCAGGAGGCTGAGCCAGGCTCTCCCTCCCTGGGAAGTGGCAGATTTTCCCCTTGGATAACACACACAGCTCCATCTGCTTCCTGTTAGCAGCCTGGCTGAGCCTAATTGGCAGATCAAACCCTCCCATGTCCTGTGTTAGCTACGTGGTGGTTACCAGAGTTGGAGCAAGTCTTGGACGGAGCCCAAACGCCTTCCCCAGGCACCTTGGGGCTGTGCAGGGCTGCTAATGGGAACCACCAGGAGCAGCCAGGAGCTGGGAGAGGGGGGGGAGGATGAATAGGCAAGAAGGGGAATGGCTTGGAGCTGGAAGAGGGGAGATTTAGACTGGAGATCAGGAAGAAATCCTTTACAGTGAGGGTGGGGAGACGCTGGAACAGGTTGCCCAGGGATGGTCCCTCCCTGGAGGTGTTCAAGGCCAGGCTGGATGAGGTCTCAAGCAACCTGGGCTGGTGGGAGGTGTCCCTGACCATGGCAGAGGGGGTGGAACTGGCTGATCTTGAAGGTCCCTTCCAATCCAAAGCATTCTGTGAGTCTAAGAGACACTTTGAGCCCTGGGTGTGATGGCTTTGAAGCAAAGCAAAGCAGAAAAGCAGGGCACTCTGGATCTGTTCATCCATGGGGAGAAAAAATGGGAGAGGCAGAGGATGGGCAGCTGCTGTGCTGCAGGGACACAGCAGTGTGTGGTGCTGTGCTTTGTAGGAACCTGGGTTGGTACCAAATCAGGTCCTTCCTCAGTCCTTCCTGCCCCTCTCATCCTCCTGCAGGAAGATTGCCTTAGTTTGAGCAAGAAAAAGGAACAGAACACCAAGCTGGGGTG
Organism: Indicator indicator; assembly: GCF_027791375.1. Lineage (NCBI taxonomy): Eukaryota > Metazoa > Chordata > Aves > Piciformes > Indicatoridae > Indicator > Indicator indicator. Next base: position 7,186,865 of record NC_072041.1, on the reverse strand, counting down.
GGTTTGAGATTGTTCTTCTTTTTTTCTCTCAGGGATGAGAAGAGTCAGACATTGGAATCATCTCACAAGGGAAGCAGTGGATCACTTTTAAGACCCAGCTTGCCAGGATGCTCATTTCAACCCCACTATCACCTAGAAAGGCTGGACCAGATGGTCCTTGGGCTCCCTTCCAACCTGGCATTCTGGGCTGGGTGCAGCAGCACAAAGGAGAGTCCCAGGATGGACCAGAGGTGCCAGGACAAACAGTGACATCCTCTTCTGAGGCAGAAACAGCAGGTTTGGGCAGAGACACCTTGTCCCCATCTTCTCTGATCACATCTCATGCCCCAAAGTTACCAGGTGGACGCCCAGCTGAGGTCTTTGGCTGCCAATGAGGAAATTCTTTGATGAAAGAACTCCTACAAGCTCTCTGTGACTTCCTTTCCTGCAGGTTTCTCAGTTGCAGAAGGATTCTCAGCTATTAATGTAGCTTGTCCATGACCCACCTGCCACATCCCAGCCCAAGCATGGACCAGATCAGTGCCTAATGCTTATTCCAACAGCCAGAGCAGGGATATCAGCTCCACCTGCTGATGGAGCAGTTAATTATTGGTGTTCCTAAATGAGAAACCATCATGGAAGGATGCAGGGTTTTTGTGGCCAAGATCCCTTTTCATGTTCCCATCAGGATGGGGAAGGCAGAGGCTGTGCAGATCACCACAACCAAGGGCCAGAAAGGTCAGAACTGTTGAGAGGAGATGGCCTCAAGTTGCACCAGGGATGGTTTAGGTTGGACATGAGGAGAAACTTCTTCCCTGAAAGGGTTCTCACAGACTGGAGCAGGCTGCCCAGGGAGGTGGTTGGATCCTCACCCCTGGAGGGGTTTCAAAGCTGCAGAGATGTGGTGCTGAGGGCCATGGTTTAGCTCCAGCCTTGGCAGAGTTAGAGAAGGGTTGGACTGGGTGAGCTTAAAGGTCTGCTCCAGCCAAACCCATTCTGTGATTCTATGATTCACCTTCTCAACTCAGCAGCTTGGGGAGCCTTGGGGACAGGCTGTGGTGCCAGAAAGTGGCTCCCCAGGAGGTGAGTGAGGTCCTGGGCAGAGCACTACAGGCTGGGAAATGTTTCTTGCTCTGATTGCAGCCCTCCAGTTGCTGTCCCAGCTCCTCCTGCTCATACTCAAACTCCAGGGGTGGTGAGGGAAGCAGCTGAGGCAGAAGGTTCTTCAAACAGCTCCCAGAATCTTTCTCTTTTCCAGCAGCCAGGCAAGGACTGGAGCAGTGGGAGCAGCTGATAACCAGTGCTGGGAAGCTGGGAAGCACTCAAAGGAGTGGACCAAGCTGTGTGGTGCTGCCTCATCTGCCTGAGCACACCCTGAGACCATTCCCAAGGTAAGGAGCAGGTGACTCTGGCTGGTGGCTTCAGAGAGGTGAGGGAAGGAGCTTCAGCTTATTCCAAGCAGCACCACAGCTGCCCTCTCCTGGCACAAGCAGCCTTCTGCCAGCTTCCCCTCATGCACCAAGAGCATTTTGGGGGCTTTGAAGGCTTTGCTCTTGCTCAGGAATAGGGAGAAAATATGGATCAGGGACCAAATATGGAACAGGGAGAGAATCCAGCTCAGGGATCCCACCAGGCTGACCTCTGGCTGAACAAGTCAGGATGCCCACCCCTCCTGGGGAGGCTGGCACAGGCAGCCCTGAACTTCCAGGGATTCCTGCTGGTTCAGCTCATCCTCTGCTGGCTAAAGGAGGCCTTGGGGACAGGGAAGAGTAGGACAGGTGGGTGGGAACAGAGTCTTCCTGACCATCTCCTACTCTAATTCCAGCACACTCAAGCCTCATTGAGGGGCCAGGAACCATGCTGGATCTACTGGGGATGGACAAAGTGGGAGGAAAAAAGGAACCTGGGGTCCAGGTATGTGTCTGCAACCACCCCTCCAGCTACCCCCTCATCAACTGACCAGATAGAAGGAAGAAATGTTTGATGCTGAGGGTGATGAGACCTTGGCCCAGGTTGCCCAGAGAGGTGGTAGCTGCTCTATCCCTGGAAATATTCCAGGACAGGTTGGATGGGGCTCTGAGCAACCCTGAAGCACAGAATAGTTTTGGTTGGATGAGACCTTGAAGATGATCAAGCCCAACTCAAGCTGTGCCAGGGCAGGTTCAGGTTGGACATTAGGAACACTTTCTTCCCAGCAAAGGTTCTCAGGCACTGGAGCAGGCTGCCCAGGGAGGTGGTGGAGTTCCCATCCCTGGAGGGATTTCAAAGCCACAAGGATGTGGTGCTGAGGGATGTGGTGCAGTGGCTTAGCAGCAGTGGTGGGAGTGTGAGCTCTGGGTGAGTGGTTGGACTTGATGAGCTCAAAGGCCTCTTCCACCCTCCACAGTTCTATGGTTCCATGACTCCAGCTGCTAACCCAGCACCACCAAGTCACCCCCAAAACATATCCCTCAGCACACCAACATCTTTTAATCCCCTTCAGGGATGGTGACCTGCTCTAGCTGCAGATGTTCCTGCTGACTGCAGGGGCAGATGACCTTTAAAGGTTCCCTTCCCCCCCAAACCATTTTATGATGAAAGAAAGCAAATCCCACCCTGGGCTGCATCAAGAGAAGCACAGCCAGCAGGGCAAGGGAGGGGATTCTGCTCCACTCTGGTGAGACCCCACCTGGAGTACTGTGTCCAGTTCTGGAGCTTCTATTACAGGAAGGATCTGGAGGTGCTGGAAGGTGTCCAGAGAAGGGCCATGAGGATGAGCAGAGGGCTGGAGCTGCTCTGCTCTGAGGACAGACTGAGAGAGTTGGGGTTGTGCAGTCTGGAGAAGAGAAGGCTCCCAGGAGACCTTTTTGTGGCCTTCCAGGATCTGAAGAGGGCTCCAAGAATGCTGGGGAGGGACTTTTGAGGGTGTCAGGGAATGATAGGACTGGGGGGAATGGAGCAAAACTAGAAATGGGGAGATTCAAATTGGATGTTAGGAAGAAATTCTTCCCCATGAGGGTGGTGAGAGACTGGCAGAGGTTGCCCAGGGAGGTGGTGGAAGCCTCATCCCTGGAGATTTTTGCAGCCAGGCTGGATGTGGCTGTGAGCAACCTGCTGTGGTGTGAGGTGTCCCTGCCCATGGCAGGGGGGTTGGGACTGGCTGAGCCTTGAGCTCCCTTCCACCCCTGACAATTCTCTGATTCCATGACCCGATTCCTCCACCGTAAGAAACCCGCAAGGACGACTCCTTTTTTAGGAGTTAACAATTTAATTACTAGACTTTCCCTCTTTAAAAACAACCCCTAAGCTGCTCAGGGGGCAGATCAGTAAGAGTTAAGTGCTGTGTGAGGCTGGAGCGGGGAAGCCACTCTGTGCATTGAGGATCAGTAGTAGCGGCGCTGGGCCAGGAGAAGGTGTCGGGGCCAGGAGAAGGTGTCAGGGCCTGGAGAAGGTATCACCACCAGGAGAAGGCAGCAGCAGCAGCCCCAGGAGAAGGTTTCAGGCCCAGGAGCAGGCACCCTCACTGCATGTAGGCGTAGCGCCAGTCCTTCAGGGGCACGTGTGTCTCCTTGACGGCCTGGGGGGACGTCCAGCGCAGGATGTAGTGGGGACCCCCAGGTTTGTCATTGGTGCCTGGAGCAGAAGGAAAGGCAAGCAAGCACTGGTGAGCAGGAGATGGAGGAGAGGGGGACTCACAGATTGGAAGGGACCCTCAAAGGTCGGCTTGTCAACCCACCCCTCCAGGCAGCAGGGACACCTCCAACTGCAGGCTGCTCAGGGCCATGTCAAGTCTCATCCTGAATGTCTCCAGGGATGGGGACTCAACCCTGTGCCAGTGTCTCACCGCCCTCATGGTGAAAAACTTCCTCCTACCATCCAGTCTGAATCTCCCCCTTCCTAGTTTTGCTCCATCCCCCCCCCCAGTCCTATCGCTCCCTGACACCCTCCAAAGTCCCCCCCCAGCTTCCTTGTAGCCCCCTTCAGATCCTGGAAGACCACAAGAAGGTCTCCTGGGAGCCTTTTCTTCTCCAAACTGAACCACCCCAACTCTCTCACAGTCTGTCCTCATGGGAGATGTGCTCCAGCCCTGTTCCAGTGTCTCACCCCCCTCCTTGTGCAGAACTTCCTCCTGATGTCCAACCTAAATCACCCCTGCTCCAGTTTCAAACCATTGCCCCTGGTCCTATCCCCACAGCCCCTTCTGAACAGTCCCTCCCCAACCTTCCTGTAGGTCCCCTTCAGATATTGAAACGCAGTTCTAAGGTCTCCCTGGAGCCTTGTCCTCTCCAACTCTCTCAGCCTGTGCTTGTAGAAGGGGTGCTCCAGCCCTCTGATCATCTTTATGGCCTCCTCTGGCCCCTCTCCATCAGGTCCATGTCCTTTCTGTGTGTGGTCCCATAGCAGGACACAGCCCTGCAGGTGAGGTGTCCCCAGAGCAGAGGGCAGGATCCTCTCTCTCCATCTCTGGCCACACTGCTTTGGATGCAGCCCAGGCTGCCCTTGGCCTTCTGGGCTGCCAGTGCCCATTGCTGGCTCCTGTCCAGCTTCTCCCCCTGCAGCACCCCCAAGTCCTTTTCTGCAGGGCTCTCAATCTCATCATCCCCTGGCCTGGATCGATAGTGAGGATTGCCCCACCTGGGGTGCAGGGGATCCCATCCTCCCCTAGGGGGCAGGGAATCCACCTCCCCTAGGAGGAAGGGAATCCACCTCACCCTAGGGAACAGGGAATCCACCTCCCCTAGGAGGAAGGGAATCCACCTCACCCTAGGGAACAGGGGATCCACCTCCCCTAGGAGGAAGGGAATCCACCTCACCCTAGGGAGCAGAGGATCCACCTTCCCCTAGGGTGCAGGGGATCAACCTAGGGTGCAGGAATCAACCCAGGGGCAGGTGCTGAGGGCACACAGCTCATCACAGAGCCACACAGCTGAACGGCAGCCCCAGCCCCAGGCTTTGGGTCTCACCTGAGATGCGTGAGCCTCCGAAGGGCTGCTGAGCCACCACAGCCCCTGTGGACTTATCATTGATGTAGAAGTTGCCAGCTGCATGGCGCAGAAGGCTCCTGGCTTCCTTGATGATCCTCCTGAGGGGGCACAGAAGGAGCTGTGACCATGACACCACCACAGAAAACCTCCTGCAGAGGCCTCTGTGGTGCAGAAAAAGCCTCTCTGTGTTTCTCTGCTCCCAGCTGCAGGTTTGCTCAAAGCAGCCTGGAAGAGGTTGTGCATAGAGGGAGCTTCATCAAATCCTCCCAGTGTTGCTTCCTTCCAGTTTTTGTTCCTCTTTTTAAGTTTTCTTGTCATAAATTGAAGGGGATTTTAACTTAAGGATGAGGCCTCTTTGAGGTCACACTGCTCTTAGCCCTCCTGCTGCTTGAGGGGGCTGGGGAGGCATCAAAGCATTGCCTCTGGGGTAGTTTCACACCCAAAAAGAAAAGCAATTTGGGGCTGAAAAGCCACTTTAGAGGCATCCCCTCCCCTCCTCCTCAGTGGGAAGAGGGCTATAAGCAGCATGAGCTTTGGGGGAAGTGCTCTCTCCCCTCCTCACCACACAGCACAGGGCTCTGGAGAGAGCTGGAAGGTTCATCCCAAGAAAGGGAAGAGCTTTTGTGGTGCCTGGGGATGGATTCCTTTCTGCAGGGGGGGACCTCTTACTTCTCCTGGGCGAAGAGCGCCCCCGTGAGGCCATAGGGTGTGGTGGTGTCGATCAGCTCCAGCACCTCCTTGTACTTCTTCTCAGGGTACACATACACGGTCAGGATAGGGCCAAAAATCTCCTGGGCAGCCGAAAAAATAAGAAAGAATTCAACGAGGAGAGCCTCCAAAAGGAAGCGTTGGGTGCTGCAGCACCCAGATAGCTAAGAGGGAGAGCTGGAGAGGGACTTTTGTCACTACAGGACAAGGGGTTATGGTTTAAAGGGGAAGAAACTGGATTTAGATGAGAAAGCAGGAGGAAATTCTTCTCCATGGGAATGGGGAGACACTGGAACAGGTTGCCCAGGGAAGTTGTGAATGTCCCCTCCCTGGGGGTGTTCAAAGCCAGGCTGGATGAGACCTTGAGCAAGCTGGGCTGGTGGGAGGTGTCCCTGCCCATGGCAAAGGGCTGGAACTGGATGAGCTTTAAGGTCCCTTCCAACCCAACCTATTGTATACCATGATGAACAGAACATCCTTGCACTGGTCAATTCCTCTCCACACATCCAATGGACACCTCAGGAGGAGGATCTACTGCCTCTTTAGCTCCTTTTCCTGCTGCCTCAGATTCAAAGAATGGTTTGGGTTAGAAGGGACCTTTAAGACCATCCAGTTCCAACCCCTTGCCATGGGCAGGGACACCTCCCACCAGCCCAGGTTGCTCAAGGCTTCATCCAACCTGGCCTTGAGCACCTCCAGGGAAGGAAGCATCTACAACCTCCTTGGGCAACCTGTTCCAGTGTCTCCTTACTTACTGTAAAGAACCTCCCCACAAGCTGCCACCTCACCTCTTTCATGATGGGGTCCTGTGGGTCTTTGCTCTCCACGATGCAGGGCTCGACGAAGTACCCAACACTGTCATCACAACCTCCTCCTGCCAGGATGGTGAGGTTGGGAGAACTCTTGGCATGTTCCAGCCACTTCTTGATCCTGGCAAAAGACTGGCAAAAGGAAATAATTATAAATGAGGATGGGTTTGGGGGGGGTCCTGAAGGCAGGTTTGGACAATCCCTCTCAGGGCTCGGCTGCTCTTCGTGTTCTTCTAGCTCAAAAGAAGGCTTGGGGGCTGGAAAGACAGCCCTGGGCACTCTAAACCTTACATCTGTGCCAGGGGAGGTTAAGGTTGGACATGAAGAACAATTTCCTCACTTCAAGTGTGGTCAGGGATTGGCACAGGCTGCCCAGGGAGGTGGTGGAGTCTCCAGTCCCAGGAGGTGTTCAAGCAACCTGTGGTCATGGCACTTGGGGACGTGGTTTAGTGGCCATGGTGGTGTTGGGCTGATGATTGGACTCCATGATCTTGGAGGCCTTTTCCAACCTAAACAATCCTCTGATTCTATCTGAGCAAATTTCTCAGCAAAATAAACCACTTTTGAAGAGGGGCAATGACTGAGCCATCAAATACTCCAAGGAGGGATGCAAAGAAGGCTGAAAATCAGCTCTGACTATTCACTGACTGCTGTAAGCAATCAAACCCACTTAACCCAACACCCAACCCAAGCCTGGTGGTCTTCCCTTCTCACACCAACAGAACCAGGAGGGGCTGAGCTCACCTTGTCATCAATCACTGCAGAGAAAAAGGTCCCAAAGTCCTGGGTGGGCTGCGGGGAAGCAGAAAGGGAGCAAAGTGAGGATGCAGCCAGCCAAAACCCCCCCAAAAAACCAAAGTCTGAGGTTAGGAGGAGCTGAAATGCCCCAAATTCCATCCACCCAACCCAAGGACTCTGTGGAGAGTACAAGTGACTCCCTTTTCAATGAGCCTGCAGTGTTTAGCCCTGCTCCTTCCTGCAGGCTCTGGCTAGGAGTTCGTTTCTAATCACTCCTCTACCCCACCCCCCAAAAAAAAAAACCACCACCAAATTTAACAAAATAAATAAATAAAGACGAAGAGGGGGAAGAGGGGAGCAGGCGGGGGGTGTGCCCAGAGAGGGTCCGTGGTGGGGAGAAGCAGCAAATAGAGAGAAAAAAAAAAAAAAAAAAAAAAGGCTGGGTTCAATAGGAATTAGCAGCCAGTTACCGCAGTCTCTAATCCCATCAACCACCCGCTGAGCCGCAAAGCCCTTCCAGCAGCCCGGCAGCTCCGCTCACGTCTCCCACTTTGATCTTCCTGTGCTCCTCCAGCAGCTTCTCTTTGATCTGGGGCCACAGCGAGTCCGGGGCGTAGAGGCGGGAGCAGGCGGAGCACTTCTGGCCGCCGTACTCGAAGGCGGAGCGCAGGGTCCCGTTCACGGCGCTGCCCACCTCGGCCGAGCTGTGCACCAGGTGGAAGTTCTTCCCCCCGCACTCTGACGTTAGCCACAGGAGTTGGGGAAGGAAAAAAAAAAAAAAGGGTGTCAGGGATGGGAGCACCTTCCAAAGGTGTAAATCTGCTTCTCTAGAGGCTTTCAAGAGCTGGCTGGATGTGTTTGTGGAGTCTAAGAATGGGTTGGGTTGGAAGGGGTCTTAAAGGTTAGCTGGTTGCAACCACCTGGGTATGGGCAGGGAACACCAAGCACCAGCCCAGGTTGCTCAAGGATTAATCCAAGCTGGCTTTGAACACCTCCAGGGAGGGGGCAGCCACAGCCTGCCTGGGCAACCTGTTCCTGTGTCTCACCAGCCTCACTCTATAAAGAATTTCTTCCTAATCTCCAGTCTGAATCTGCCCTTCTCAAGCTTCAATCTGTTCCTTCTCATCCTACCCTTTCTACAAGCCCTTGCAGAAAGTCCCTTCCTGGCTTTGTTGTGGAATATCATGGAATCATGGAATTGGTTGGGTTGGAAAAGAGCACTAAGAGCTCTAAGAGCATCCAGTCCAACCATCAACCCAACACCACCATGGCCACTAAACCATGTCCTCTGTGCCATCTCCACACATTTCTTGAACACCTCCAGGGATGGGGACTCCACCACCTCCCTGGGCAACCTGTTCCAGTGTCTCCCCACCCTCACTAGAAAGAATTTCCTCCTAATCTCCAGTCTAAATCTGCCCTACTGGGACTAAACCATGGCCCTCACCACCACGTCTCTGTCTCTTTTAAACACTTCCAGGCATGGGGATCCAACCACCTGCCTGGGCAGCTTGGGCCAGTCTTTGAGAACCCTTTCACTGAAGAAGTTTCTTCTCATGTCCAACCTAAACCTCCCCTGGTGCAACCTGAGGCCATTTTCTGTTATCCCTGTCCCACGTTCTCTGAGAAAGAGACCAATGCCCACCTGGTTCCAACCTCTTTTCAGGGAGTTGTAGAGAGCCAGAAGTCTCTCCTCAGCCTCATCTTCTTTTGTTTCTCCCCAGGCAGAAGAGAAACTGTCCTCCCACCAGTGCATGGCACAAAAAAAGGCAGAAGAAGAGGCAGTTACCTCCAGCCAGGCGTGGGAAATTGCGGTAGCGATCCAAGTTTTCAGCCACCTGCTTCCAGAGCCTCTTGAAAGTCCTGGGAGAGAAAGGAGGAGCTGGTTAGTGTGCTCTGGCCTTTACAGAAGTGGAAGAGATGTGTCCTGCTGAAGGGGACCTCAGCAAACCCCTCTGTCCATCCCCAAAAGAAGGGACACCTCCAAGCAGCTGGTTGAGAATGAGACCCCAAAGCAATGGGATCACAGGATCACAGAAACATTCAGGTTGGGAAAGAGCCTCAGGATCACCAAGACCAACCCAGAACCCTACTCTACAAGATTCACCCCTAAACCATAGCCCCAAGCACCACATCCCAACCACCTTTAAACACAGCCAGGCTTGGAGACTGTACCACCTCCCTGGGCAGCACATTCCAATCCCTGACCACTCTTGCTGGGAAATTTTTTTTTCCTACTGTCCATAGAATCATAGAATCAACCAGGTTGGAGGAGAGCTCCAAGACCATCCAGTCCAACCCATCACTCAGCCCTATCCAATCACCAGACCATGGCACTAAGTGCCCCATCCAGGCTTTTCCTGGACATCTCCAGGGATGGCAACTCCACCACCTCCCTGGGCAGCACATCCCAATGGCAAATCCAGTCTAAACCTACCCAGTTGTAGCTTCAGGCCATTCCCTCTTGTTCCATCACTAATTACCTGGGAGAAGAGACCAGCACCAACCTCTCCACAACCTCCTTTCAGGGAGCTGTAGACAGCAATGAGGTCTCCTCTCAGCCTCCTCTTTTCCAAACTATCCATCCCCAGCTCCCTCAGTTGCTCCTCATCAGATTTATTCCCCAGGCCCTTCACAGCTTCCTTGCCCTCCTCTGCACTGCCTCCAGCACCTCCACATCTCTCTTGTATTGAGGTGCCCAGAACTGGACACAATACTTGAGGTTTGGCCTCCTCAGAGCTGAGTAGAAGGGGACAAACCCCTCCCTGCTCCTGCTGGAACCCCCCTGGGTTTAAAGATGAGGAACTGTTGCAAGTGTCACAGGGAAGCCCAGAGGAGCAAGCACCCAGCAGAAGTTCCTGGCCTCCTTTTCCCCCACCTCCTCTCCTTTCAATCCCTTACTGTGACAAACCTCTGGCTGCAAAAACAATAAAAATGCTAATGGGCTCCCCCCCAGGAGGCACAGCCACTAACACTAATTTATGAGCTTCCCACCTCTAAAGCCTACTGCTCAGCAGACCATGTCCCTCACCAGGGGAGGGAGGTGCCCAGGTTTAACAGCTTGTTATGGGCTGCCAGGGCCCTCAGCATCACCAGGACCTCCCTCCCCACCACCAGGTGTGGGCACAGCACAGCTCTGCCAACCTGTGTGGAGACTGTGTCACCCTGCCAGGACAGGGCAGGTCGTTAAACCCAAGTCACAGCACCCTGGGAGGCAGGGCAGGGTCACACACAGGTCTGTCTGTGGCTCCAATCAGACAATTGGGTTGGGTTGGGTTGGGTTGGAAAAGCTCTTTAAGTTCATCCAGTCCAACCCTTCTCTAACTCTGCCAAGGTTGAGGCTAAACCATGGCCCTCAGCACCACATCCGGGCAGCTCTGAAACCCCCCCAGGGGTGGGGATTCAACCACCTCCCTGGGCAGCCTGCTCCAGTCTTTGAGAACCCTTCCAGTGAAGAAGATTCTTCTGATGTTCCAACCTAAATCTCCCCATGAGGGTGGTAAGACACTGGCACAGGTTGCCCAAGGAGGTGGTGGAAGCCTCATCCCTGGAGGATTTTGCAGCCAGGCTGGATGTGGCTGTGAGCAACCTGCTGTGGTGTGAGGTGTCCCTGCCCATGGCAGGGGGGTTGGGACTGGCTGAGCCTCGAGGTCCCTTCCAACCCTGAAAATCTATAACCCTCGAGGTCCCTTCCACCCCTGACAATCTATGATCCTCGAGGTCCCTTCCAACCCTGACAATCTATGATCCTCGAGGTCCCTTCCACCCCTGACAATCTATAACCCTCGAGGTCCCTTCCAACCCTGACAATCTATGATCCTCGAGGTCCCTTCCAACCCTGACAATCTATGACCCTCGAGGTCCCTTCCAACCCTGACAATCTATGACCCTCGAGGTCCCTTCCAACCCTGACAGTCTATGATCCTCGAGGTCCCTTCCAACCCTGACAATCTATGATCCTCGAGGTCCCTTCCACCCCTGACAATCTATGACCCTCGAGGTCCCTTCCACCCCTGACAATCTATGACCCTCGAGGTCCCTTCCACCCCTGACAATCTATGATCCTCGAGGTCCCTTCCACCCCTGACAATCTATGATCCTCGAGGTCCCTTCCAACCCTGACAATCTATGATCCTCGAGGTCCCTTCCACCCCTGACAATCTATGATCCTCGAGGTCCCTTCATCCCCTGACAATCTATGATCCTCGAGGTCCCTTCCACCCCTGACAATCTATGATCCTCGAGGTCCCTTCCACCCCTGACAATCTATGATCCTTGAGGTCCCTTCCACCCCTGACAATCTATGATCCTCGAGGTCCCTTCCACCCCTGACAATCTATGATCCTCGAGGTCCCTTCCAACCCTGACAATCTATGACCCTCGAGGTCCCTTCCAACCCTAACAGCCCTATGAGCTCTTTTCCACCCTGTCTGATTCTGTGACTCTCTGATTCCATCCCTGCAGCCCGCAGGGGCGGGGGTCTGGCTGAGCTTGGAGGTCCCTTCCCCCCATCCCCTGCTGTGCCTCCCCCTGTTCCCAGGCAGCAGCTCCTGGCTGCCCTGCCCCACTCACGGCACGCTGCCGGTGAAGTTGATGCCGCAGAGGTGCTGGGAGCTGGTGATGGTGTCCCCAAACTCCGGCCCGGCCGCAGGCAGGAACTGCACCACGCTGGGAGGCAGCCCAGCCTCCAGCAGGATCTTGTAGACGGCGTAGCTGGAGAGCAGGGCGGTGTCACTGGGTTTCCACAGCACCACGTTTCCCTAGGGAGGGGTGGAAAAAACCAAAGGAGAAAGTCAGCACCTGGGGAAAAGCCCAAACTTGGGCATGGAGTCACAGAATGGGTTGGGAGGGACCTTCGAAATCAGGCAGTGCCAAGCCCCCTGCCATAGGCAGGGACACCTCCCACCAGCTCAGGTTGCTCAAGGACTCAGCCAGCCTGACCTTGAACACCTCCAGCCACAACCTCCCTGGGCAACCTGTTCCAGTGTCTCCCCACCCTCACTCTAAGGAATTTCTTCCTCATCTCCAGTCTCAATCCCCCCTCCTCCAGTTCAGAGCCACTATCCCTCAGCCTGTCACTCCTAGCCCTTGTCAAAAGTCCCTTCCCAGCTCTCTGTACCTCCCTTCAGGTGCTGGAAAGCTGCTCTAAGGTCTCCCTGGAGTCTTCTCTTCTGCAGGCTGAACAGCCCCAAATGTTTTAATGCTCTGGTGAAAACCTTTCCTGCAGCCTGCAGTGGATGGGGACAGAGCAGTGGCATTCTGGGGTGATCCCCACCTCCCCTGGACCCCAAGCACTGAATTCATAAAGGACTGTGACTGCCCTGCTCAGCTCAAGGCACAAAAATCCTCCCCTTTCACGCCCTCCCTTGCCAGGGACACAGAGTTTTGCCTTCCCTAAGAGGAGCCATGGAGCATGGAGCTGTTTTATGTCTCAGGAAATGGGCTTGGCACTGCCAAGCAATGTGCTTACCCCACCACGAGCACTGTTCCTCGCTGCCACCCAGCAGGTGGCTGTGCCAGCCCAGGCAGCGCAACAAAACCCTGCACCCATGTTAATGGTGCACAAGCAAACAAGGGCCTGGGTGCTAGCACGCTGCCAGGGGCACCCCACCCCTTTGGCTCTCTGCCACCATCCTCCCCTTGGCTCTGTGACCTTCCCTGTGTCACTGCCACGCCGCCTGGCCCCTGCCACACGTGACTGTGCCACAGGGTCACAGCCCCAGGGGAGCAGGAAAGGGATTTTCAGGCTCTGTCCCAATCAGGCACGTGCTTTCCAAGGAGCTGAGGTGCAGGCAAAGCTCCTTCCTGGGCCCTCCTAATCCTTCCACTCCCAATGGTGAGAGAACAAAACCAGGCTCTGCAAACCCTCCCCAGGAGGTGGGACACCTCACTGGGACCACAGCTGGAGACAGGCCTGGCATGCCAGCTACCAGTGGGGCACTGCTCCATTCCCAAGGAAATCCCACTCCTGACACTGCAATGGCATTAACCACGTTGATCTCTCCAGCTATTTAGGCAAGAGGAATGTTTAAATCCCCTGGGAAGTGCACTGCAGTGACTAAACACTGGGGAGCTAATTAATACCCACTTATTAAGCACCATTTGGGCCTAAATTTAATTGCAGGTACCACCTGCTGCTGAGCTTTTCAAGTCACTTGCTGATGCCTGGCTCCTTTTTGCCCCAGGTCCAGATCCAGGGGGATTTTATTGTGCTGCTGCAGCAGCCCAGCAGGAATGTCAAGGAGGAAGAGGTGGATGCCCACAACAGTTCACCCAGACCCACCAGCATAGGCTCACCCCATCCCAGTTGAGGTTCATCCCCTCTGAGATGACTTCATCACCAAATGCCCCAAAGCCAAGGACTTTCCTCGAGTCCTGGGGTGGGAGGAACACATCTCCCCCTCCCCCAGAAGCTTCCCAGCTCCACATCAGCTTCAACCTCTCCCTTTCTTCTCCCCACTCCTCCCTGGAACACATCCAGGGATGGTGACTGCACCACCTCCCTGGGCAGCCTGTTCCAATGCTGACCACTTTCACTCAAGAAAGAAATTTTTCCTCCCGTCCAACCTAAACCTCCCCTGGCACAATTTCAGGCCATAGGAGTGGTCCTATTGAACCCAGGTCCTATGCAGTCCAAGTGTGTCCTAGTCAATGGTACCAGAGAGGCCAAATTCACACCTTGTGGATCCCAGCTCAGGCAGGTGGCTGAATCCCCATCCCTGGAGGTGTTTCAAAGCCACACGGATGTGGTGCTGAGGGCCATGGTCGAGCCCCAGCCTTGGCAGAGTCAGAGACCCGGTTGGGCTGGATGACCTTAAAGGTCTTTTCCAACCAAAATGAATCTATAAACCATGGCTTCTGGAGAGGGTGGGTGCCCCTCCCAGCTTTTTCCTGGCCTGTCCTCTCCAGAAAGCCCAGCACAACACTCACCATCAGTGCTGGAGCCCCTGCCAGGTTGCCACCGATGGCAGTGAAGTTGAAGGGCGAGACGGCTGCCACGAACCCCTGCGGTGGGGAGAAGAAGAGGAGAGGAGCTGGTGGGAGCCTCCACCCAACAGCTCAGGATGAAAACAAGGGATCCCCCACCCTTCTCCTCACCTCCAGCCCCCTGTAGACCATGCTGTTGGTGCTGATGTCCACGCTGATGGGCTGGCTCTTCTCCAGCTCCAGGGCATACTTGGCGTTGAATCGGAAGAAGTCAATGAGCTCGGCAGCGGCGTCGATCTCCGCCTGGATCACAGTTTTACCCTGCCAGGAGAGGCCATGGCACACCAAGCACTGAGTGAGGGAGAGCCTGGGAAAGGGCAATGCAGCAGCCCTGAGCTGCAGCAGGGTGGCACAGAGCGTCTGGATGTGGTTTGTGGCTTGCCCGTCTCCCACGGAATGGTAGGGGTTGGAAAGGACCTTTGGAGATCATCCAGCCCAACCCCCCTGCCAAGGCAGGGTCACCTCTAGAGGAGGTCACACAGGAACATGACCAGGTGGGTTTGGAATGTCTCCAGAGGTGGAGACTCCACCAACCTCTCTGGGCATCCTGCTCCAGGGCTCCAGCACTCTTAAAAAACCTCCTCCTCGTGTTTAGATGGAACTTCCTATGTTCAAGTTCATGCCTGCTGCCCCTTGTCCTGTCGCTGGGCACCACTGACAGAAGCATGGTCCCACCCTCCTGACACCCACCCTTGAAGTATTGATGAGGTCCCACCTCAGTCTTCTCTTTTCCAGACTAAACAGCCCCAACTCTCTCATCACAGAGATGTCTCAGTTCCCTCAGCATCTTTGTGGCCCTTTGCTGTACCCTGTCCAGCATCCCCCTGTCCTTCTTGACCTGGGGAGCCCAGAACTGGACACAAGACCCCATGCTCACTCCCACAAGATGTGGCCTCCTGCAAGCCCCCATCCCACCCCATCTCCATTGCACCCTGGTCCGTGCTGGTGCCAGGGGACATCACATCCACTCCTGTTCCCCCACCACTCCTCAGTGCCTCTGAGGGAAAGCCAGGGCTGCTGGGGCATTTTGCAAGGGTGAACTCTGATAATCACAGCCCACCACATCAGCTGACACTTCATTTCTCCTTCTCAGAGCAGGAGCAGGAGCAGGATCAGTTTGTACCCCTCCAGCTATAAGCAATTCAACCATTACAGCCATTCCCGCTGCCAAAAAAAACCACCTTGGCAGCTTCTCCTGCCTTCCAGCTCCTCCAGTTCCCTCCCATTCCCTCCCAGCTCTCTGCTGGGTCAATCCCACAGCCCCATTACCTGCCCAATCATGGTTTTGGCCAGCACTTCTGCTCGCCTGGGGCCACTCAGCATGTCAGCTGCCTTCAGGAAGATCTGGGCTCGGTCCTGGACAGGTTTCAGGTCCCATTCCTTCCTGGCTGCCAAGGCAGCATTAATGGCTTTGTTAATGAGCTCCTGTGGAAGAGAAGGGGAAAGGCAGCACAGAAGAAGCACCACCAAGAGCCCTCACCAAGGCCATCCAGCACCAAGGCACCACCCACAGCAGCCACCTCCCCATCACAATCCCAAATTTGCAGGTCCTGGTAACGATTTGTTCCAGGATCCCTGGGAACTTGGGAAGCCAACAGTCAGCCCTGCAGCCACACTGCTGACAACCTGAGCAGGGATTTGCATTTCCTCAGCTTCTCATCAGCAAACTCCAAGCAATCTCGTGCCAGGAAGTAAGACTAAACCCAGGTGAAACCCTCCAGGAAACACAAAAGGAAGAGGGAGGGCAGTGAGGTGTGCTCACCTTGTCAGCATAGCAGTACTTGGCCACCTTGTGTGCATGATTGAATGGCTGAAAAGAGAAGAAAACCTTCCACAGTTACCAGCCCAAGAGACCTCTCTTCTGCCACATGCATCCTCCTGCTCCCTCCTCACTTCTTAAGGAAGTTCTCCCCCAACTCACCGACAGCTGGTACCGCACTGTTGACGTCCACACCTCCTCTCCCCCAACCACACAGGGGATGGCTTCTGTCTTGCCCTTCAGGTCAGCAAGAGCCTAAGAGGAGAAGGAGAGCAGTGTGGTGGGAGCTGCACACACAGAGCTCCACCAGCTTCCCCTCCTCCATCTCCCTCCATCCTCCCCACCAGCCCCAGGAGCAAAGGGAAACCCAGCAAGCAGCACTGGGTAAGGGATGCCTGCAGGCTGGAGGGACAGGACCTACAACTTCAACTGTCCCCAAAGGGAAAGAGCAGGTGCTGGGCAGGATGGAGTTTCCCCCACCCCAGGAAAGAGCCTGAAGCACAGGCAGGAGTTTAAAGACCCCCAGAAAAGAGCAGATACTGGGCAGAAGGGGGTAAGGGGGTTTACCCCACTCCAGGAAAGAGCCTGAAGCACAACCCAGGACTTTAAAGACTCCCACCAAATCCCAGTCCCCTGTGGAGGTACCTTCTGAAGCGCTGCTCGCTCAGGGCTCCCTGGTTTGAACTCCAGGATGGGCTCATTGGTCACCTCCAGGGCTGAACAGTGCTGCCATCTCCGCCTAGGAGAGGAACAAGACAGATGCTGAAATCCTCCCCCCCACCCCAGTTTCTTCCTTCCCTCCACACCCCAGCCTCCCAGCAACACGTGTGTCACTCCAGCAACACGTGTGTCATCCCTCACTGCCGTGCTCCCTGGCCAAACCAGCTCCACATGCCCAGGCACAGCACCCTGTCATCACCCCCGGGCTCCATCCTGCCAAATGATGATGCCAGAGCCGGAAATTGAGCCTGGACATATCCCCTCCAACCAGCTATCCCTTCTTCTTGCTAGGAAAAAGGTGCTGGAATGGGAATTTTTAAGGGACGAGATGCAGGAGCAAGCTGCAAATCGATTTGCTCTGCTCCAGCACCCTGGCAAAGTCCAGGGCATGGGGGCAAAAGCAGGCTCTGCCCACCCCGGGGAGTGGTTGGACCTTGGCAGCTTTGGGCTATACATTTCCCAACCCCTACTGAGCATTAAATTGCTCATCTCAGCAAAAAAAAAAAAAAAAAAAAGTGGAAAAGAAGGGAAAGAAGTACCTGCATGCAGTTGGCAGCAGGGAAAGGGGGCAGGAAGAGGTGAGGGAGAGCTGGAGTCAGCAAAAGGAAATGGAGAGCAAAGGGGATGCTGAGAGAAGGGACCCTCAAGACAAGGGACCCTCAAGACAAGGGACCCTCAGCCACAGTGACTCTCAGCTTCTAACAAGGGGATGCTCAAGCCAAGAGGTTGGCTGTAGCAGCAACCCTCAGCCAAGGGGACCCTCAAGCCAAGAGGGACCCTCAGCCTGCAGCAAAGGGACTAACAAGGGGACCCTCAGCCTGCAGCAAAGGAACTCTCTAGCAAGGGGACCCTCAGCCTGCAGCAAAGGGACTCTCTAGCAAGGGGACCCTCAACCTTCAGCAAAGGGACTCTCTAGCAAGGGGACCTTCAGCCTGCAGCAAAGGGACTCTCTAGCAAGGGGACCCTCAGCCTGCAGCAAAGGGACTCTCTAGCAAGGGGATCCTCAGCCTGCAGCAAAGGGACCCTCTAGCAAGGGGATCCTCAGCCTGCAGCAAAGGGACTCTCTAGCAAGGGGACCCTCAGCCTGCAGCAAAGGGACTCTCTAGCAAGGGGACCCTCAGCCTGCAGCAAAGGGACTCTCTAGCAAGGGGACCCTCAGCCTGCAGCAAAGGGACTCTCTAGCAAGGGACCCTCAGCTGCAAAGGACTCTAGCAAGGGGACCCTCAGCCTGCAGCAAAGGGACTCTAGCAAGGGACCTCACCTCAGCAAGGACTCAGCAGGGGACCCTCAGCCTGCAGCAAAGGGACTCTCTAGCAAGGGGACCCTCAGCCTGCAGCAAAGGGACCCTCTAGCAAGGGGATCCTCAGCCAAGGGGACGCTCAGCCTGCAGCAAAAGGACTCTCAAGCCAAGGGGACCGCACCCGCTGCTCTTCCACCCGCCACGCGTGGAAATGCTGCGAGATAGAGGGACCCGGGTGCAGTTCGGGGGACGGAGCTGGGAAGGGGGAGCGCAGGGGAGCTGAAGGGGCAGGGGAAGGGGTGAGGAAGGTCCCCCCGGCACTCACCCGCTGCCCCGCAGCCCCCTCAGCGCCCGCCACATCCCGGCCCCGCCGCGCTCCCCGGCCGCAGCCGCGTCCAAGCCACCACAACGAGGGGGAAGGAATTAAGACAAAACCATTAAATTCAATATAATTAAAATTAAAGGAGAGGGATGCGGACAGCTCCCACCGCAGCCTCATTACCACACGCTCTGTGGTGGGGCTGTGGGGGATATTTCCCACCACTAAGGGCCGGGACAAGGGGGTCCTTGCCCGTCCCAATTCCCCCCTCCCCGGCGCGGAGATGGTTGCGCCCGGCTAAAGGGGTGGCCACGAAGCACGTGGGTAAGAGGCGGCGCTCTAAAGCAGCTAAAAATAATTAAAATCATTAAAAACACAACAAATTAGACCCCCAAACCACCCCGGAGCATGCGCTGGGAGAGGCTGGCGACGGGATTCGGCCTGGACAGGTGCTCCGGGGCTGGCCCTGCGTGGAGAAAGAAGCGCACTGAGGTTGCTGGTCCCCTCCCCTCTAGAAATTAGCAATCAACTTAAAAAGAGGAATTTTGACCCAAAATATGGACCTGGCCTGCGACAGGAAACTAGGGTTGACCGAGGTGATTTTACTTCCAGAAACGATAAGAGGGGCTGCTGAAAGATGCTAATATTTTAGGGAGCTTGGAGGATTTGGTTCCCCCAAATCACCTGCTCCAGGTCCATCCCCTCCCAGATCCAAACGCGGAAGCAGCTTTTGCCCGAAAAGGTGGTTTGCAAGCCGAGAATGAGCACACGGAGGCATTAAACCAGGAGTTTGGTATTTATTTTATATTTTTGTGTGTGTGTGGTTTGTTTTTTTTTTTTTCCTTGTACCCAGAGGACGACTGTAACCCGTTTCATGGCCAAGCTCCCGCACGCCCCTTGTCGCCCCCAAGCCCCCGCGGGGTACGCAGCCGATGGGTTGAGTGACGAAAGATGAACCCCCTCCGGTGAAGGGTGAAGTGCTCTGGAGAGGCAGCACGGCTGAGGAAGGATGGATGGACGGACGGACGCAAGGCAGGAGCCCAGAGCGCTGTCTGGTCGGGGAGCAGACCTGGAAGGGGTGGGTGAGGTGGGGTTTGGCACTAAGAAAGGCAAACGGAGATAATCCGTCGGAACTCGGAGGAGGGCGAACGCTGCTGGCTCTCGCCGCGGGGGTTTCTCAGCTCTCCTGCTCAAGTGGATTAGGTTTGTGACAGCCTTTGATGGTCCAAAATCCACCCCAAGTTGCCTGTACCGTTTGGTCTGCTTGCAAATTCTCAGGACGGACTTCCAGCCCTGGAAGGGAATCGATTTACCCTCTTGGGGGAGCTGGTTCAGCCTTCGTCCTTTCCTCAGCAGAGCTCAAATAGCATCATCAGTTCGTTTTTCATTAAAAGAAGCTAATATACAGAATATAAAGCACAATATTTACAACGTTAACAGTAAACAGGTTCATTTCCACACTGATCAGTAGTCTGTTTGAATGTGTATAAAAGAAATCCTTACATGACCTAAGAAGGAACAGACGAGAAGTGACACAGCACGGGGGAAAGAGTCATCAATACCCTTCTCCTCCTCCCATTTAAACACATTAAATAATAAATAATAATTTTATTATTTCTTTTTCTTTTTTTTTTTTTTCCATGGCAGAACCTTGCTATGCACACTTTAGCCACAGGTTAAGGTGTTTTGAGGCCTAAGTTGCAATGTGAATTTCTTTTGGTGAAGCCACGTTACACGAGAAGTGTGTCTAGTGACCAAGCTTTTGATCATCCTCAACCCCTCCCCTAATAATCATTTTAGGATTTCAGGTTAAAAACAAAAAACCAAACACCCCCCCCCCCCCCCCCCCCAATAAATCTTGTGCAGGGATTGTCAGTTTGGATAGCCCACAAACCCAAGGGGGGTTTGTGGTGCTGGGGTGGGTTCTGCCATGGAAATGACACAGGTTTGAAGTCACCCCCAGGGGCTGTTTGAAGCAGTTAACATCCTTAGTTCCTCCAAAAATGGAGCCAGCCAGACCTACAAAGCACCACTTTTACTTAACAAAAGTGCTCTTCTGTTGGAGTGCCTCGAGTTAGGAGGGAATTGTGATTTCTAGAAGCATCAAACACCCACTTCTTAAACATAATTTGTTGCTTCTTCAAAAGAGAAGCTTTGAAAGGCTCCCACTAACGTGGAAGGGTCTTAAGACACTGAGCTCCACACACACAAAAAAAAAAAGACAAAAAAATAAAAAGAAATAATCAAGTGTTTCTTCACTGCTCTGCCAAAGACTTGGGTTCAAGCCTTCAGTGCTCCCCTCTCCACGAAGGGGTTGGCAAGGGGTTGAGTTTAGAATTTGGCAGGCAGTGTTTCTAGTTCACCTCCAAACCCAGCATGATGAACCCCAGGATACTACACGTGGCCTTGGTCGGTGATTTCTCATTTAAAACTCAAACTGATAGAAGTTACACTCTCCTCAAACCTTCAAATCAAGTGTTTGGGTGAGGACACCGAAGGCAAAGATGTTTAAAACCTGTGTGTGACCCTTGAGGCCAAGTCCTGGCTCAGTGCAAAAGAATTAAAAACCCCAGAAGTCCTCAAGCAAGATGTGTTAGATCCTCCTCAGGCTGTTATCACACCAGGAGAGTGCTCTCAGTTCTGCTGTGAATGTTTTAAACATCCAGCTCCCCAATGGGAAACACAACCTGACACTTCCCAAGTATTGCAATTCTCTTCCTCATGTGCTCCAACACAAACATTCTTCCACCTCTTTTCTTTTTTTTTTTTTTTTTTTTTTTTTTTTCCAGAGCCAAGGGGAACAGAAGGAAGGAAACAGCTGCTCTAGGGAGACTGCAGGGCTGTGAGCACCCACCAATGCCTGGGGCCTTTCCTCAGCCAACCTCAGGCTGCTGACCCCACTTGGCAGGAATGGTTATGCAATCAAAATATCTCCTGTTAGCAGCTTTAGGCACCATTCTGCTCTATTCTTTTTGCTTTACCAGGCTCTTTCCAATCCATTCTGCTGTTGACAATTTCTCTTCCAATCAGGCAGAACACAAACTCCGTACCCCTGGGCTTAAAAGGGGAGGTTTTTACCCTCTCCAGCAGAATGCCTCACCATCAGGGGGAAGAACAAACCAAACTAGAGGGATCAGCAACACTTCTTCAGTGGCAGAAAAGCTGTTAACCAGCTCAGCTTTCCCATTCTTGCTCCAAGGATGCAATGGGTGAGTGCTCCACAGCCCTCCCTGTCCTATTTGTGTCAGTGGCTTGAAACCCATCTGAGTCCCACCAGAGCAGAAGGATCCTTTACAAGGCAAGAAAGCAAATTGCATTTGCCAACAGAATTCAGTTTGCACTTTAAAAACCTCTAAGAAAAACAGAAGATATGCCGTGGTTTTATAAATAGATTACACATTCAGCTTAATGAGTTTCATTCCACCCCCCTCCCCCCCAATGCTTTTTTTGTTGTTGTTCAAAGAATTTGCCTTTTTTTTTAATGTGAACTAATTATTAAGTCTTTGAAAAAAAAATATATAATCATCATCATGATAACAAATGGTTGTTCTTTGGACCTTTTTTTTTTTTTTTTTTTTTTTTTTGAACAACATGCATCCACAAAAGCCATGGAAAAAGTTAGTTTTGTACAAGCCCATGGCAGGAAGCAGAGAAGTTTAATGCCACTGCCAAGGAGAGAACAAGAACAAAAACTCACCCAAAACAGTTTGCTTCCTTCAAATCCCCTTAAAAAAAAAAACAAAACAACAAACAAAGAAAAAAGTGGAACAATGAGAGGATTTTCTGATTGTTCAAGTCTAAAAAAAGTGTCAATATGACACTGCATTAAGACTGGAAAACAGGAGGGTGGGGGGGGGGGTGGTAAATAAAGTATTTACAGCTTTACAAAGGAAGAAAAAAACAAAAAAGCAAGAGGTCATCAAAATCATTTCCAGCATTTTCACCAGGGTTTGGGTTTGGTTTGGTTTCTGGCAAGTTTTTGATCTGGTTTCTATACACAAACAGGACCACTGGCAGTTCCAGCAGCAGCATTAGAATCATAGAATCAGCCAGGTTGGAAGAGACCTCCAAGATCCTCCAGTCCAACCTATCCCCCAGCCCTATCCAATCAACCAGACCATGGCACTAAGAGCCTCCTCCAGGCTGCTCTTGAACATCTCCAGGGATGATGACTCCACCACCTCCCTGGGCAGCACATCCCAATGGCAAATCTCTCTCTGAAGAACTTCCTCCTAACATCAGCCTAGACCTCCCCTGGCACAGCTTCAGACTGTGTCCCCTCTTTCTGCTGCTGGGTGCCTGGGAGCAGAGCCCAACCCCCACCTGGCTACAACCTCCCCTCAGGGAGCTGTAGACAGCAATGAGGTCTGCCCTGAGCCTCCTCTTCTCCAGGCTGAACACCCCCAGCTCCCTCAGCCTCTCCTCTCAGGGCTGTGCTCCAGACCCCTCCCCAGCCTTGTTGCCCTTCTCTGGACACCTTCCAGCACCTCAACATCTCTCTTGAATTGAGGAGCCCAGGACTGGACACAGCACTCAAGGGGTGTCCTGAGCAGTGCTGAGCACAGGGCAGAATAACCTCCCTTGTCCTGCTGGCCACACCATTCCTGATCCAGGCCAGGATGCCATTGGCTCTCCTGGCCCCCTGGGCACACTGCTGGTTCATGTTCAGCTACTGTCACCCAGCACCCCCAGGTCCCTCTCTGCCTGGCTGCTCTCAGCCACTCTGTCCCCAGCCTGTAGCACTGCTTGGGGTTGTTGTGGTCAAAGTGTAGAGCCCTGCACTCAGCCTTGTTCAATCTCATCCCATTGGCCTCTGCCCACCCAGCCTTGCTTGCAACTAAACCAAAAGACCTCCTTGGGATACAATCCAAGGGCCAACCCTTGTTAGCTCCTGAAAGGTCGATCTGCTGAGCCCTCAAAAATGAAAAGAAAACCCCAACCCCACACCTGGAGACACCTTTTCTGCTTCACAAATGGGTTACATATGGCTATACAAAACAGGCACCAACAACCATGGTGTCTCACTGTCACACACATCACCACCAGACACATTATATCTCTACCCTCTACTGTAGACCCACATCCCTCACAACTTACCAGCCCTGTTAGAGATGCTCCTCCTAATTATGGCTGGGAGATCAACTGGAGGTTACAGCTCATTTCAACAGCTCCATTCTGCTTCCTCACTTCCCTCAAAATAAGGATATTCCTTCCTACCCTCAACATACCAACTACCAGTTTCCAAACCAGCTTTTTTTTTTTTTTTTCTCTCCTTCTAGGACAATGAATTTTAAAGGGGAAAAAAAAAAAAAAACCCTTCACACAACAGAGCAGCTAAGCTGGATGGCTGTTAAAATCTCCACTCCCAAAGAGCATTTCAGAGCTGAGGAGAGCTGCCCAACAGCCTCCAACGAGGCTGATCTCACTGTGCAAGGAGAATGCTTGACAACACCACCTCCACCAGAGTCACTAAAGCATCACAGACATCCAGCTTTGGCAAATGGTTTCTCAGCCTCCTGAGAAACTCCCTATTAGCAGCTCAAGTTCATAACAGGCTTGAAAACCTTTAGAGTACTTGATTGAAAACATGCAGTCCCAGCCCCCTCCACAAAAATATCTCCTTCTCCTGTCCCTACCCCAACCCTAACTTGCAGCCCTGGCAAATGTGACATTTACCACTTGGGCCACCTAAGAGCTACTAGAAATGAGCACTTTGGAATCAAGTTTCTCTTCCAGAGAAAAGTCACCTACATTGACATGATGCAACAGGCTTTGCAGCAGCAGCCCCTAACCCACACCACAGGAACCAAGAACTTGGTAGCTATTCTATGAATACCAAAGAATATCCTTGGATCTATTAACTGGGACAGAAGCCATCCATAGGGATTGTGGCCTCCCTATTGTGGATCCAGATGGATCATCCTGGTCCTCCTCCCTGTTCTGAAAAACAACAGGGAGCCTGTTTGATTGATGTGGCCTAAAAGCACCATCCCACCAAGCAGGAGATGGGGACAAAGAGCAACACAGGACACTCAAACTGAGAAGCCATTCCTCTAGCCACAAGGTCTAAGTGCAAGCAGAAGCCCTCTGAGATCTTGCTCCTCTACATCACTGCCTAGGAACATGCTGTTTGCTCAAACACTTTGTGCTCCTTCTGGGCATAGCAACACTGATCTCTACTGGCTGGATGCTTACTGAGTTCAGATCAATCCATAAAAGGCTTGGAAACAATACTCAGGAAGCTAAAAAAGATTGCCCAGCTCTTTACCTTCACACAACACTGAGAGGGGGCTTCCATCAGGTGTCTCCCTGCCCAGTCCTAGCACTGCTCCTACAAAGGAGTTTTTATGTTTCCTGGCAGAGGAAAAAAAAAATACATTTGGTATTTGCTCTGAGTCTTGCAGCTGCCAGGGAACCACACAGTAACCTTTAGGCAGGATTAACTACACTTTTAGTCTTGGTCTAAACCAAAACCAAACAAACTAATTATTGGCTGGGGTTTATACCCTGTTTTTACCTGGCTGAGGTGCTACAATTACCATTAACAGCTTGATGGTGCCTCAAATGCCACCAAGTGATTTGACTTTGGATGCTGCTTTCTCCTGTGTTAAAAATACAGATTGACAATGCTTAGGTCTTTTCCTTTTTCTCACAGAGAAAGCACATGGCTGTTCTTCCCCAATTCTAGGGCAGGTTGGGATTCATTTTACTCCTAAAAAAAAAAAAAAAAAAGGATTGCAGGATTTTCCCAAAGTCCAACTTTCCTGAAGAACAGAGGTCTGCAACTCACCCCAAGTGTCACATCTCAAGCTTCTAGCTATGCCACCACGTGTCAGCTTAGCCTGATGCTTCACCTACCCCCTCTCTAAACACCATGAAAGCAGCATCAAATGGAGTCACCTCCCTGTCAGCAAAGGAAAATATGCAGACACCATGGTTTAAAAGTAAAAAATCCTGGGGGAGGGAGGGAAAAAAAGAGGAGGAAAACACAAAACAAGAGAGGAACTGAAGGGCTGATTGCCCTCTTAATCCAATCACTGGAAACAAAGGCATCATGATACAGGATTCCTCCTCAACAGAAGCTCTACAGATAACTACCAAGTGCAGAAGTGGTTTTGGTTTTGTTTTTTTCTTTTCTTTTTTAGCTTTCCCTTCCCCACCAGAGAAGTGTAGCCCAGCAGGGACCAAACATTCCATAGAAATAAGGCTAGCTTTTGTTTGTTTTGCATAGTAGTTTATCAGTGATAGTCCTACCCCACTGGACCCTCCCTTTTGGGCCACCTGCTTTGCCACCAGGCTGAGACCTGCTGCTTCAAATCCTGGTCTCTAGCAGAAAGCTTGGACCTATTTCTTCCAAATTCCTTCCTTCAGCTAGAAAGATGAAGAAATTCCTTGGGTTTTAGGATTCTTTTCCTCCTAAAAAACTCTGTCTGTAAAGCTGCTGTGATGTAGCAGTGTTCACACAGTTCAATTTGGAGCCACTCTGGTTTGTGCCAGGCACTGGCAATGGTGAATTGTACCATGATTGGGTTCATTTCTCATTTTGCCAGGGTTCCTTTTGCCAACCAGTGCAGCAGTTCAATAAAACCAGAAGCTTCTTGAAGTACCCAGAGCCTTTTGCAGCACCGTTCTCTGCTGCCACCAGGTTGTATTTAAATACTTCTATTTATATATATATATATAGAGATATATATATATATATATATATAAAACCACCTGCTATTAAGATTTCACTGGAGCTCAAAGTAGCTCAGCTTGGGGCAAAGGCACAATTAAACCACCATGGTTTTCATACAGGACTCTGCATTTATGATTTGTAGAACAATAGAAATTTACAGCACCAATCCTTGGGTGGGGTGGGGATGCGTGGAGGAGTGAGTCCTTAGAAACCCTGTGCAAGGACTTTTCAAAGTCTTTTTCTGTGGTTTGTTTTGGGGTTGGTTTGTTTGGTTTGGGTTTGGTTTTTTTTTCCTCCCCCCCCCCCCATCATGGTTTCTAATCTTTTCTTGGATCTTCCCTTTCACTGGAATGCTCCAGCTACGTATCAGCTGACCATGGGCTCCACGTCCGTCTCTCTGTCCAAGTCATCCTGAATTTCATCTGTGTTTCCTGAGTCACTGCTGGCTACAGAGCTGGGAGATGGAGAATTTCTGTGGGGGAAGATTCAGAGAAAGGTTCAGACAACAAAAAACCCACAAAAATATGAAGCATCATAGAATTATAGAATATGCTGGGGGTTGGAAGTGACCTCTGGAGATCATCGAGTCAGAGAGCAGGATCACCTTGGGCAGGTCACTTAGGAACACTTCCAGATAGGTCTTGAAAGCCTCCAGAGAAGGAGACTCCACAACTTCTCTGTGCAGCCTGCTCCAGGACTTCAGCACCCCCACATCAAGGGAATTTTCTCTTTGTGTTGAGGTGGAACCTCCTGGGTTCCAGTTTGTGTCTATTGCCCCTTATCCTATCACAGGACACCACTGAAAAGAGACTGGCACCTTGGGGAGGGACTTTTTAGGATCTCAGGTAGTGATAGGACTAGGGGGAATGGAATAAAGCTGGAAGTGGGGAGATTCAGGCTGGATGTGAGGAAGAAGTTCTTCCCCATGAGAGTGGTGAGAGCCTGGAATGGGTTGTGCAGGGAGGTGGTTGAGGCTCCATCCCTGGAGGTGTTTGCAGCCAGGCTGGATGAGGCTCTGGCCAGCCTGATCCAGTGTGAGGTGTCCCTGCCCATGGCAGGGGGGTTGGAACTGGCTGCTCCTTGTGGTCCCTTCCAAGCCTGACTGATTCTATGATTCTTCTTGCTACCCACCCTTCAGAACCTTGCTGTTCTGCTTTATACTTCAAGTTCTCATCTCTAATTCAGTGCCTTCCATCTTCTGTGAGGCCTTTTGTTGTATCAGCAGATCTTTGTTAATCTCTGATGTGTTCATGACCTTACATGCTGTTACAGACTGCTACATGATCCTGAACAAAATAAGATTCTCTAAAGGACAAAGCTTTGTGAGTCCAGAGGAGGCCACAAAGATGATCTAAGGGCTGGAGCACCTCTGCTGTAAGGCCAGGCTGAGGGAGCTGGAGGTGTTCAGCCTGGAGAAGAGAACCTTAGAGCTGCCTTCCAGTACCTGAAGGGATCCTGCAGGAAGGTTGCAGAAGGATTTTCATGAGAGTGTCTAGAGACAGGACAAGGAGGAATGGTTTGAAGGTGAGGGAGAGCAGGGTTAGAGTGGAGCTGAGGAAGAAGTTCTTCAGTAGGAGGGTGGTGAGACTCTGGCACAGGTTGCCTGGAGAGGTTGTGGATGCCCTCTCCCTGGGGGTGTTCAAGGCCAGGCTGGATGAGGCCCTGAGCAGCTGAGTCTAGTTGAGAGGTGTCCCTGCCCATGGCAGGCAGGTTGGAGCAGATGATCTCTAAGGTCCCTTCCAACCTGAGCCATTCTAGGATTTTATTGCAAAGTACAAAAAGTTGCAGCTCAGCTGGTGAAGGGCCCAGAGAATGAGTCTTATGAAGAGTGGCTGAGGGAACTGGGACTGTTTAGTGTGAGGAAGAGGAGACTGAGGGGAAACCTCATTGCCCTCTACAACTGCCTGAGAGAACAATAGAGAGAGGTGGGCACTGGTCTCTTCTCACAGGTAATTAGTGACAGAACAAGAGGGAAAGGCCCCCAGCTGCAATGGGGCAGATTTAGATTAGACATGAGACAAAAATTTTGACTGAAAGAGTTGTCAGACACTGGAACAGGCTGCCAAGGGTGGTGATGGGAGTCACCACCCCTGGAGGGGTTTAAAGCTCATTCAGATATGGTTTAGTGGTGAACTTGGTAGAGTAGGGTGAATGGTTGGCCCTGATGATCTCAAAGGGTCTTTTCCAACCCGAGTGATCCGACGATTCCGTTGCCTTTAAAGCAACTTGGCAGGAAACAAAAGCAAAATACATTCTTGCAGCATCCCCCCCAGGGCAGAGTGGTAAATATCTTCTTACCTGTCAGCTGAG
Source organism: Indicator indicator (assembly GCF_027791375.1). Lineage (NCBI taxonomy): Eukaryota > Metazoa > Chordata > Aves > Piciformes > Indicatoridae > Indicator > Indicator indicator. The sequence goes on along the minus strand of NC_072041.1, from coordinate 7,158,654 downwards.
CCTTTGATAAGCCTCCGACAGGTTTCCATTTGCACATCCAGGCCTCTTTTCATGCTACACATTTCCATGTATTCGTGAAGGTGCCGATTCATGTCACTCTTGGCCGTGGCCAGTTCCAGCTGGAAGAAAGAAGAGGAAATAATCAACCTGCCAGCAGCTTCTCTCCCACCTCCTCTCCATTTTACACAGTGGTGAGGGTGCTAAAGCTGCCCAGAACCAAACCAGGCCATCCACACAATATATATTCAACCTCAGTGCTGTATAGTGCCAATGCATTCAGAAGCTTGGGGAGTGTATTTTAATCAAAAGCTCAGCAGCCTGAGTTTGTTTGGTTTGTTTGGATTTTCTTCTTTTCCCGCTGCTTGGCATCTTGTTTGTCTCCAGTAATTAATGAAAGCACATTCTAGGCAGGGCAAAGACACTGAGAAGCTATAGCTGTTGTGGCTGGCAACCTCCAAGGCCACAGCTTGTAAAGCATTTCCCAATGTGATGGTGGAGATGCAAGAAAAAGAAAGGGGGGAAAAAAGAATAAATGGTGCAGTTTTATTCTCTTTGTTCTGAAGAGTTTCTCTCCTCCAGCTACAGGCCATCATCTCTGGAGGGATTTAAAAGCTGTGTAGATGTGGTGCTGAGGGATATGGTTTAGTAGTGTTGGGTTAATGGTTGGACTTGATTCATAGAATCTGGTTTTATATTCTCTGTAGTTCTCCCTACTTCAGGCAGGAACAAAAGTTCAGGTTCATAGAAGCACAGAATGGTTTGGGTTGGAAGGGACCTTCAAGATCAGCCAGTTCCAACCCACTTGCCATGGGCAGGGACATCTTCCACTAGCCCAGGTTGCTCAGGGCCTCATCCAACCTGGTCTTGAACACCTCCAGGCAGGGAGCATCCACAGCCACCCTGGGCAACCTGTTCCAGTGTCTCCCCACCGTCGCTCTAAAGAATTGCTTCCTCCTCTCCAGCCTCAATCTCCCCTCTTAAAGGTCTGTCCCAGCCTAAATGATTCTGTGATTCTCTGCTTACTCAGCAATAGTGCTGTGTAGAGGATGGTATTTAGAAATAATCCCAAGGGTATGGCAAAGAAAAATGCTTTTGTCTTCTTAGATATGCAGCACTCCACCTTTCCTCCATGGGTGTACCAGACCAGGACACCCTTCATGTTTTTATATCATCAGGCTCCCCTTCCTTACCTCTATCTGCCCTATTGTTTCTTGGTATTCTTTGTCTCTTGTTTTAAAGAAAGACTCTGTTTCATGGATCAAGTTTCCCAGGTTTTCTTCCTGTAGGGGAAAGGAGGACACAAAGAATTAGCAGGAAACTGAGAAGGAGTTCAGAGGCAGGCTGAAGATTTCCTTGTCTAACCTCACTCAGGAATGCAGGTTCCTGTGCTTTTTCAGCCAAGATTTGTTTAAGACATTCTTACACAGACAAGGGATCATAGAATCAGAGAATCAGTCAGGGTTGGAAGGGACCACAAGGATCACCTAGTTCCAACCCCCCTGCCATGGGCAGGGACACCTCACACTGGGATATTCTGCTCCTTCAAACTGGCACACCAGGAAACGTTTTTGTACCAGGAACAGGGTTTTGTACACACAAAGATAAAGCCTCTCAAGGAACCTACAGAGCAAGGCTCCAGCAATTAAACACAGCTACCTACAATAAACCTGGGGAGGGACTTTTAGGATCTCAGGTAGTGACAGGACTGGGGGGAATGGAATAAAGCTGGAAGTGGGGAGATTCAGGCTGCACGTGAGGAAGAAGTTCTTCCCCATGAGAGTGGTGAGAGCCTGGAATGGGTTGTGCAGGGAGGTGGTTGAGGCTCCATCCCTGGAGGTGTTTAAGGCCAGGCTGGATGAGGCTCTGGCCAGCCTGCTCTAGTGTGAGGTGTCCCTGCCCATGGCAGGGGGGTTGGAACTGGCTGATCCTTGTGGTCCCTTCCAACCCTGACTGATTCTAGGATTCTACCTGATGCATATGCCAAAGAACCAAGCCCATCCACAGCCTGATCACACTGAGATACTCTCTAACTGCTCTCAGCCATCAAATAAAAATTCCCCCTTGCACTACCCACCCCATCACTTGCAGCTTTGTGCTGGAATTGTCATTTTTCCAGTGCCAGCTTTTTTGCTCTCAAGTCCTTCCAGCCTCCCTTACCTCACAGGTACGCTCTGCACCCAGCTCTTTCCTATTGAAATTCTCCACTTGCCTGCTGGCTGAAGCCAGCTGACTCCAGCACGCTCCTGATCAAACAGCCCACACGAGAACATGCTCTGTCCCAGAGGGGACATCCTGTCAGACAACAGCCCCCTGTTATCACCCCTGCTTTGGATTGCCAGCACAGAAAAAAAAAAACCAAAAAACCACACAGCACTATTTCATGCTGCCACAAAGAGCCTGCAACAACCTCATTGTTCTCTTTCGTGTTATTTGCTACCTACCTTTTTCCAGGAGAAGAAATTATCCTCCATTTAATTCAACCTTAATTATGTTCCCATCCTTGGGCCACATCTGCAGCAGCTTTATCAGGATCCTACCTTGGTAGCAATGTGTCAGGCTAACCAGTTACAAGAATCATTCCACTTATCCTTTTATATGCAGCAGGGCTTTAAGGAGGAAGGTCACCAAAGAAGGTGGCTGGGGCAGCGCGTAAGGACGTGAGAAGGAATAAAGCCAGCGGAAGGAAGATTCAGGCATGTAAAGCACTGTGTTAAAGACCAGGCACAGATGGAGCAGTCTTTATTCTGCATCTCCATCTACAAGCCAAATCTACCCTTGCCTTGGATAATTTTTCATTTAGAAGGATTTAAGCTGCTTAAAACCTTTACAGAGTTTTTTTCCGCGCTGCTCCTCCGAGAGCTGCGCTGAGGCGTGCGCGCAGGGCTCTATGCAAATCAACCTGCCACTAATTCCAGCACATGGGCTGCATGTCAGAGCACTCTGCCTCTCTCCCTGCTCCAAAGGCACCCAAGCAGGCTGCTTTCTGCAGCCCCAGCACCTCGGAGTCATCTCTGCGGTTCCAGCCCATGCCAGACGATGCACTAAAGGGGGAGCTGGAAATGAGCGCAGGCCCCTGGCAGCCAAGGCAAGAGAACGTGCAGGGGACTGCTGCCTCAGCATCTTTGCACTGCAGTGACAGTGGCAGCAGGCAGGATTATTGCACTGAACTGTCTTCCTTTGTGCTCCTCAAGGATCAGCCAGTTCCAACCTCTGTTGGAGCTCTGTGAACCACCTGACACCCACCCCTCAGCTATTGATAGACATTGATCAGATCCCTCTCAGCCTTCTCTTCTCCACACTAAACACCCCCAGGGCTCTCAGGCTCTCTTCACAGGGGAGATGCTCAAGTCCCCAAATCATCCTCCTGGCTCTCCCTTGGACTCTCTCCAGCAGGTCTCTGTCTCTCCTGACCTGGAGAGCCCAGAACTGGACACAGGATTGCAGCTGTGGTCTCAGCAAGGCAGAGTAGAGAGGTAGAAGAACTTCCCCAGCCCTGCTGGACACCTTTCTTGCTGCTCCCCAGGATCCCATTGGCTCTCTTGGCCACAAGAGCACATTGCTGTCCCATGCAGAACTTGCTGCCCACCAGCACTCCAAGGTCTTTCTCTGTGGAGCTGCTTTCCAGCAGGGCAGCCTCTAACCTGTCCTGGTGCCTGTTGTTATTCTTTCCCAGGTGCAGGACCCTGCACTTGTCCTTATTAAACTTCCTGAGGTTTGCCTGCAGCCAGCTCTCAGCCTGTCCAGGTCACGTTGGATGCTGCACAGCCTGAGGGGTGCCAGCCAACCCCCACCAGTTTTGTATCCTCAGGAACTTGCTGAGGGTCCTCTCAATGCCCTCAGCCAGGTCATTGATAAAGATACTGAACAAAACTGGATCCAGTCCTGATCCCTGGGGGACACCACTGGCCACAGGCCTCCAAGGTGACTCTGTGCCACTGATGCCAACCCTCTGACCTCTCTTGTCAAGCCAGTTTGCAATCCAGTTTTCAATTGTGTGATGCTCCTGGAGCCACAAGACATGCTGGAGGGCTTCTGACCCTCACTTGGTGCTTTCAAACACTCAGTTTGAAGGAGCAGAAGAAATGAAGATTGGTAAACAAACTGATTGCACAGGCTGAGAAAGCAACCAGAGAGAGACAGCACTAAGAGGATTTGGGAAAAATCAAAGCCAGGTTGGTGTGGCAAAGTAAATCACCACTCAAAAACCCAGAGGCTCAGGCAGCTGAAAAAGCTGCTGAGGGGTAAGGTTGGGGCAGAGAGAGGGTGGAGGAAATAAGGGAGAGAAACTCACCTCTCCTTGGAGGTCGATGGAAGGGTTGCAGTTGGTGAAGTCCTCCCACAGCAGCAAGGTCTCCTCGTTCTCCTCCCAGGTCAAACTGTCGCAGTCGTCGTCGAAGTCGAAGGTCTCACGACTGGGAAGGAAAGAGGAAAAGCTTCAGGGCAACCACCCCACATTTAGTGGCTACCAGCCCAGCTCTAGTGGCAACCACCCCAGCTCTAGTGGCAACTACTACAGCTCTGGTGGTAACAACCCCAGTTGTAGTGGCAACTACTCAGCTCTAGTGGTAACCACCCCAGCTCTAGTGGCAACTACTACAGCTCTAGTGGCAACCACCCCAGCTCTAGTGGCAACTACTACAGCTCTGGTGGTAACAACCCCAGTTGTAGTGGCAACTACTCAGCTCTAGTGGCTACCAGCCCAGCTCTAGTGGCAACTACTCAGCTCTAGTGGCAACCACCCCAGCTCTAGTGGCAACTACTACAGCTCTAGTGGCAACCACCCCAGCTCTAGTGGCAACTACTACAGCTCTAGTGGCAACTACTACAGCTCTGGTGGCAACTACTACAGCTCTGGTGGCAACAACCCCAGCTCTCGTGGCAACTACTCAGCTCAAGTGGCAACCAGCCCAGCTCTAGTGGCAACAACCCCAACTCTAGTGGCCACAACTCCAGCTCTAGTGGCAACCACCCCAGCTCTAGTGGCAACTATTACAGCTCTAGTGGCAACCACCCCAACTCTAGTGGCCACAACTCCAGCTCTAGTGGCAACCACCCCAGCTCTAGTGGCAACTATTACAGCTCTAGTGGCAACCACCCCAACTCTAGTGGCCACAACTCCAGCTCAAGTGGCAACCACTCCAGCTCTAGTGACACCAAACCCAGCTCTAGTGATAACTGCTCCAGTTGTAGTGACAACAGCCCCAGCTCCAGTGGCAACAGCCCCAACCCTGCTCCCTCAGCTCTTTAATTAATCTTCTGGGAAAAAAAAAAAAAGGAGGCTTGAAAAGTGAATGGAAGAGACAATGCAGCAGCTGAAACCCCTCCCAGTTTGTACAAGCAGGCTTTGCCCCTCTCCAAGTGCCTGCCTGCTGGGCTCTTTGCCACCCCAGAGCAGAATAAACAGATCCTTGTTCCCACTCCCAAGGTTCAAGCCCACAGTGCTGGCTCTGCCCTCCAGATGGAGCTGCACATTAGTTTCCCCCTTTGGTTGTAAAACCACCAGAAATGGTTCAAACTGTTCTTTTCATACAAAAGCCCAAAGGCAGCGTGAGGATTTGTACAAGAAACAGGCACCAGAAGCCTCCCTGCTGATTTGCATGAGGGAAGTTCAGCCAAGGTTTTCCCTGCAGCACTTCAAAATGGTGTTCTCAAAAGGCACAACTAGGAGTGAAAGCTACACAAGGGAAAGCTGAACCCCAAAATGATGTGCAGGGGAAGCTACTGTGCTTTTGTACTAGGCACTGGGGAGGGTGCACCTCAGTTTTTGGGCCCCTCACTCCCACAAGGACAGTGAGGGGCTGGAGTGTGTCCAGAGAAGGGCAATGGAGCTGGGGAGGAGCAGCTGAGAGGCCTGGGGGTGTTCAGCCTGGAGAAAAGGAGGCTGAGGGGAGAGCTTCTGGGTCTCTACAGCTCCCTGAAAGGAGGCTGGACTGGGGTGGGGAGTGGTCTCTTCTCCCCAGCATCAGGTGATAGGATGAGAGGAAATGGCCTCAAGGTGCAGCAGGGGAGGTTTAGGTTGGACATGAGGAACAATTTCTTTGCTGCAGGAGTGGTCAGGGATTGGAACAGGCTGCCCAGGGAGGTGGTGGAGTCCCCATCCCTGGAGGGCTGTTCAAGAAATGTGTGGCCATGGCACCTGGGGCCATGGTTTGATATCAGGCCACAGTGGTGTGGGGTTGAAGGTTGGACTGGATGACCTTGGGAGGTCTTTTCCAACCCAAACAGTTCTCTGACTCCACAAATCCTCACTGTGGACTCAAAGATACTGCTACAGCCACCTAAGATGGGAGCAAACAGAGGCAAGAGTGACCTTTCACACTGGTGCCTGAACAAGCCCTGGGCAGTTGTGCAATAAAGGAAAGTTTCAGGAGGCAGCTGAATCCCTCTTGGTTTGAACAGCAGCAGAGTGGAACACTGGTAGCTGCTCCTTGGCTTTGTGAGGGAGGTTTGACAAATGCCTGCAACTGGCTCCCAGAATGAGGCTGCTCCTTTCAGGCTGATGCATTTTTGTTCCTTGAGCTCACTTCCTCTCAGGCAGATAACATCTCAGGGAGGAAGCTGAGGCCAGCAGTGTCTGTAGGAGGCTGAGGAGCTGGGCTAAGGAGACAGGCTTGCTTGTGTGGAGTCAGCAGGGCTGGGAAAGGGATTTAAAACCCCAGCAACCTCAGACAGACCTGGCTGAGCTTTTTCTTAGAAGGGTAGAATTGTTTTGGTTGGAAAAGACCTGCAAGGTCATCCACTCCAACCAACTCTGCCAAGGCTGGGGCTAAACCATGGCCCTCAGAACCACATCTCTGGGGCTTTTAAACACCTCCAGGGATGGGGATTTGACCACCTCTCTGGGCAGCCTGTTCTGGTCTTTGAGAAACCCTTCAGGGAAGAAATTTCTTCTCCTGTCCAACCAAAACTACTCCTAGAGAAACTTGTGGCCATTTCCTCTTGCCCTGTCATTTGTTCTTTGGGAGAAGAGACCAGCCCCCACCTGGCTGCAACTTCCTTTCAGAGAGCCAGAAGGTCTCCCCTCAGCCTCCTCTTCTCCAGGCTCAACAATCCCAGATCCCTCAGCTGCTCCTCGCCAGACCTCTTCTCCAGACCCTTCCTCAGCTTCCTTGCCTTTCTCTGGACCTGCTCCAGCCCCTCAATGTCCTTCCTGGAGTGAGGGGCTCCAAATTGAACCTGGTATGGCCTCACCACTGCCCAGTACAGGGGAAAAAACAGTTCCTTGGTCCTGCTGGCCAAATTATCTCTAATCCAGGTGGCCTTCTTGGCCACCTGGGTGCACACTGGCTCACCTTCAGCTGCTATCACCCAACATCCCCAGGTCTTTTTCTGCAGGGCAGCTTCCAGGCACTCTGCCCCAAGCCTGGAGCTCTTTATTTACTACACTAAATATGAATAAGAGACTAAAATCTAACCCAAAAGTCTGACAAGAGGAGGTACCCCACAGATTCTGTGAATAATGTGCCCTCTCCTAGGTGAAATTCAAGTGCAAAGACAAGAGAGACACTCTGAGAACAGAGCCTCTGGCAGCAGCTGACAGCAGAGGATGAGCTAGTGCTCCTCAGAGGGTTTCTCACACACTCCTACATTTGGAACACTGGCCTACATTGTGTGGGAAAACTCTGGGAATTCTTCCCTCTGCAGTCACTGCAGAAGTTGGCAGAAGACACCCATACTGCAAGGCTGGGAAAAGTCAGAGCTACAGAGCTTCCTGGGGCCTTCCTCAGGCAAAAACAAACAGCAGGGACCCTCAAAAGTCTCAGCAGGCTGTGGCCACAGCCATCATGTCTACAACAGGAGGTCTCTGCTCTGGTTGAGACCTCACTTGGTGTACTGCATCCAGCCATGGCACCCCCAACACAAGAGTGACATGGAGCTGGAGTCAGAGGAGGCCACAAAGATGATCAGAGGGCTGGAGCACCTCCCCTGTGGGGACAGGCTGAGGAGAGAAGAAGGCTACAGGGAGACTTTAGAGCTGCATTTCAATATCTGAAAGGGAAGGCTGGGGAGAGGACTGTTCAGAAGGGCCTGTGGGGATAGGACAAGGAGCGATGGTTTGAAATTGCAGCAGGGCAGATTTAGGTTGGACTCAGGAGGAAGTGCTTCACAATGGGGGTGGTGAGACACTGGAACAGGTTGCCCAGAGAGGTGGTTGAAGCCCCCATCCCTGGAGACATTCAAGATCAGCCTTGATGTGGCCCTGGGCAGCCTGCTGTTGTTGAAGGTGTCCCTGCTGACCGCAGAGGAGTTGGCCAAGATGACCTTTGAGGGTCACTTCCACCCCAAGGCAATCTGCGAAGCTGTGAAAGAAGCCAACACTTGGATTTCTGGGCTTCAACAGGTGAGGCTTTCTCCATGATACTCACAGCTGATTAAACATCCTCTTCATTTCATCTGTGATGTTCAAGGAACAGCTGACCTCATCATCAGAGAACCTGCCATTGTCTCCATCCTGCTCAGAGAGGTCATCGTCAGACGTCAGCTTGCGCTCCTTCTTCTTGGAAGCCACCTTAATTGGAGAGAAGAGCAGTAACTAGAAGGTTCAGCTGAGGTGCTGTGCCATAAGGGGCAGAAACAAAGAGAGGAGAACCATTAGGTTGGAGTGAGAGAAGTGTTCATCAGCTCCCAGGCAGCCCAGGGATCGCTGGGATTCAGGACAGGAACCGCGTCCGTTAATGGGTGGTGAACACAGAGCGCAGGGAAGCAGTTCAGAAGGGTGAGGAGCAAAGCAAGCTGCAGGCTGCCAGTGCTCTACAGAGGTTTGTCTGCTCACTGACACCAGTCTGTGATCTACCAGAGGAACATGCAGAGGTTAGAATGATAGAGGGTAGAAGCATAAAGCTGGCAGGAGTGCCCAGGCAGCAGGCTTGAGAGCAATGACAGAACTCTCCCTCTCCTGCCACCGCCACAGGCTGTTGCTCCCAGCATTGAACCACCACAAAGGAGCAGACAGGAAGCCTTCCTAGGTAGCCTTTATGTCAGAGTCCTTCCCAGCCCATCAGCAGAGGCAGAGTGCTCAATTTCAGGCTGACAGAAGAAGGGTTAAGGGAACCATGAAAACACCTGGACCACCCCAAAGAAATGAAGTTCACAGACGTGCAGAGAACTCAAGGGATGCCCCTGCAAAGGCTGCAGAGGATCACTCCTTCAGCTGAGGACTGTCAGCATGGAAGATAGTCACAGATGGTGCCACAGACTCACAAAACACACAGTCCACTCCCAACCTGCTGGAGCTTTTCCTCTACTTGGCACCTCAGCCATCCCTCATTGGTGCTGCTCTCCCTGCTGATCCTTTTAACCACTGCATGCTGGCCCCAAAGTGTGGTTTGTAGTTAGCTTTGAGCAGAAAGCCCCAGCAGTTCTCCTCAAAGACCAGAAGGAACCAGTAACACAATGCAAGACAGCATGTGGACAAAAAGCTGGTGGACAAAAAGCTGGACAGGAGCCAGCAACAGGCACTTGCAGCCCAGAAGGCCAATGGCAGCCTGGGCTGCACCAAAAGCAGTGTGGCCAGAGATGGAGAGAGGGGATCCTGCCCCTCTGCTCTGGTGAGGCCTCCCCTGCAGTGCTGTGCCCTGCTCTGGGGATGCCAACACAAGAAGGACATAAGGACACAGATCTGATGGAGTGGATCTAGAGGAGGGCCACAAAAATGATGAAGGGGTTGGAGCACCTTACCTATGAGGACAAGCTGAGGGAGCTGGGGGTGTTCAGCCTGGAGAAGAGAAGGTTCCAGGAAGACTAATAGCAACCTTCCAGTACCTGAAGGGGGCCTACAAGAAAGCTGGGGAAAGGCTGTCTAGAAGGGCTTGTAGTGATAGCATGAGGGGGTTCAAACTAGAGAAGGGTAGATTTAGATTGGACATTAGGAAGAAGTTCTTTACTGTGAAGGTGGTGGAACACTGGCACAGGTTGCCCAGGGAGGTGGTGGATGTCCCACCCCTGGAGCCATCCAAGGTCAGGCTTGATGGAGCTTTGAGCAGCCTCATCTAGGTGGGGTAGCCCTGCTCACTGCAGGGCAGTTGGACTAGATGACCTTTAAAGGTCCCTTCCAACCCAATGCATTCTATGATTCTATGTCTCAAAAGTCATCCTGAGGCTCTCTCCACTTTGTGCCCAATGGCTCAACCTGCTAGAAAAAAAGAATTGTCTCTAGGAAGGAGATTTGGCTCTTGCAGGCTATGTAAGAAAACAAAAACAACCCAGTAAGCCTTCAGGCAACTTCACTGCAGCCATGAAAACACAACCAGTAGAGACCACGAGGATCTTCTCCAGTGGTTTGGGGACAGCTTTCAGCACACTCTGTGGTTACCACTACACAAAGAGAAGCATCAGACTTGGTGAAAGGCTGAACAAGGCACATTTAGATCAGAGTAGAAGGAAGCTGGGTTAATCAAAGCTGAAATTCCAGTTCTGACCAAAGACCAGCTGCACTGGGAGTTACAGGTTTGCTCCACACACAGCTGTTAGTTAATTCCTTGCTTTTGGAGCACGTTCAAGGACTTTCCTACTAGCACCAAGGAGCCACAGTAGCTCAAGGAAAACAACTGGAGTTTCTAGTCTCACAAAGCAGCTGTAGCTCACCACCACAGCAGCTTTATTTCTGGCCATGGAGCTTGAGGCAGAAATAAGAACATTCAGCTGACAGTTCGACGAGCTTCCAACCTCTCACTTGCGAAGGGAACAAAAGTGAGGAAGCCATTTACACAAACCTAGACCCTGCAATGATGTTGTTTTGTTTTTTTTTTTTTATCCCTGCATTCATTGTAGCCTACCAGCATGTCTTAAAAGTCATCCTGAGGCTGCTTTTTTTTTTTTTTCTTTTCCCCAAACTCTCTCCATTTTGTCCTCTTGGAGCAGCTCCTGCAGGAGAAAGCTACGCTTCCGAGCCCGAAAGGAAAAAAGAGGGAAATACATCTGACACAGAGAAACTTCCAGAGGAGGCAAATGACCTAAGAGACCACAATTGTCAACACTGCTCCCTTTTGTCCCCTCACTTCTCATCCTACCCTCTGGAAAATTCATGGCCTAATCACCTGGAATATCTTGGAAACGTCTTCAGAGTTGCGCTGCTGCGCTACATCGCACAGCTTGGCTGTGATATCGATTCGCCGACAGATGTCCATGTCCACCTTCATGGCCTTTTCTTGAATCTTTGTGTCCAGGTCTGTCATGGGCTGCAGGAAGGACAGCAGTGATTATCTTCTATTATTATACAGTTCAAGGAAAGAAGAGATACCCCACAGTATCTCTCTCTCTCTAACCCCAGGGGCATACCATTCTTAAACGACATTGCATCTGCTCCGGGAAAGGCAGGGCACGGACAGTCTAAGCAGACCAGACAGCTAACAAGGAACATTCACAGCTGCTTCTAAGAAACTTGCAACTCAGAGTCATTTGCCACCAGAAAAACAAAACAAAACAAAACAAAACAAAATAGAGAACCCCAAACAACCCTACACCCACCCCAAAATGACTGCTAGGTGTGGCCACAGTTTTTTACGCATCAAGAAAAACTTTTCCAAGTGAAGGAGGAAAAAAAAAAAAACCCTGTGGAGGAGAATAAAATGGAGAATACAGAGACTAGAATGAAGTCTAAAACCTGGTTGAGTTTTGCACCAATTTCCCCCTCCCTTTTCAGACAGAAAAACTCTGCCTGCAGGGAGAAGTGGCTTTTAAAACAGAATCCAGGCTACTCAGCAACTTTACCATGAGGGTAGTGGGAGACTGGAACAGGTTGCCCAAGTAGGTAGTTGAGGCCTGGAGATATTCAAGGTGAGGCTCAACAGGATTCTGGGCAACCTGATCTAGTGGAGGATGTCCCTGCTGACTGCAGAGGAGGTTGGACTGGATGACCTTTGGAGAACCCTTCCAAAACCCAGACCATTCTGTGATTCTATACCATAAAGATCAAGACTGGATCTGAAGAGATCCATGAAAGCTGCTAACAGCAAATACTCTTCTCTGGCATCAACCTGGCTTCCAGCCTAGCACAAATTCAACATGGAAAAGAAATTTTATCTTGCTTCCCCCTGGCCAGTAATTAGAAATGGGATTTGTAAGAGAGAGTCCCACCAGACACTACAGCTGGCTCCTTAGGAACAAACCCTGTTCCAGGAAAAAGGCATTTTGCAGCTCAGATGAGACTTTCTGTTGGAAAGGAGCCCTTCAGTGGCCAGGCAAGGCTTCTGCTTTGACCAGAATCCTAGAAGGGCTCAGGTTGGAAGGGACCTCAGAGATCATCTACTCCAACAGCCCTGCCATGGGCAGGGACACCTCTCAACCTGGCCTTGAACTCTTCCAGGGAGGAGGCATCCACAGCCTCCCTGCACAACACATTCCAGTGTCTCACCACCCTCCTACTGAAGAACTTCTTCCTCAGCTCCACTCTAACCCTGCTCTCCCCCAGCTCCAAATCCTTTCCCCTTGTGCTGTCTCTAGAAACCCTCAGGAAAAGTCCCTCTGCAGCCTTCCTGTAGGATCCCTTCAGGTACTGGAAGGCAGCTCTAAAGTCCCCCCAGAGTCTTCTGCTCTCCAGGCTGAACACCCCCAGCTCCCTCACCCTATCCTCACAGCAGAGCTGCTCCAGCCCTTGGATCATCCTTTGCAGATCAACTCTTTTTAGAACATTCTTAAATACCCTACCCCCTTTCCAAGAAGAAAGCTTTGGGGTTGGGATTTTGTTTTCTTTCAGATTATTAAAGAGCTCTTTTCCAGCCTTGTCAGCCACCTTTGGACAAGAGCTTTGGGTCTTGCAAATATGCTGAGAAAAAGGAAACCTCTAAGCACTGCCACACTGTCAATACAATCTTACCAATTGCATAGGGACCAGGCCTGGAAGAGAGCAGACTGAGGATGGATCTCATCAATGCTGATCAATACTCAAAGGGTGAGTGGCAGGAGGATAGGACCAGTCTTTTGTCAGTGGTGCCCAGTGACAGGACAAGGGTAATGGGCACAAACTTGACTGTAAGAAGTTCCATTTAAACATGAGGAGGAGCTTCTTTAATTTAAGGGTGGTGGAGCACTGGAGCAGGCTGCCCAGAGAGGTGGTGGAGTCTCCATCTCTGCAGACATTCCAAACCCACCTGGACATGTTCCTGTGTGACCTTCTCTAGGTGAACCTGCCATGGCAAGGGAGTTGAACTCAATCTCCAGAGGTCCCTTCCAATCCCTACCATACTCTGATCCTGTGATCTGCAGGAAAGCAAGAGCCACGTGCCAACATTTTGTGCTTCCCTACTCTAAATATTTACCCAGAGGGATTCAAACCAAGCTCTCCTTGGGCTCTCTTCTCCTTTAGAGACTTCACAAAGCCCAGAGCACACTTTCTCTCAAAGCTGAGGAGGATGTTTGCACTCACCACCACCCTTTTTGTACACACAAACACTTCTTGCCCAATAGAAAAGTCATCATGGTGAGGCAGCCTTGACAAGTATCTCACACTCTGCCTCTACCCAAGCATGCCTGTTTTCCATTGAACACCAAAAGAAGAGCCAGCTAATTGCTGAATTGATCCACATCAACAGATCTAGCAGCCCTGAGAGAATGGATTTGACACCAGGGAGCAGGTTCTGCAAGCTTTAAACAGAGACAGAAGGCAGCAGTTCTACCCCAAATTACAGGAGAAATTAGCACAATAGGACAGATCCATCAGACATCTGGCAGCAGCACTCCTTCAGTCCTAGAGCATGGCACCTCACTGCTACCCCAGCTCATCTCTCTAGGCATCAACAGTGCTGCTCTGCCTGTAAGAAAATTATCCAGGCACAGCCTAGAAGTAACCCAGCTTCACCCAGTAACATCTAACAACAGATGAGGAAATTCCTGAGAGAACGAGGCCCTTGAAACAAAAAAAAAAAAAAATTAGGTCAAAGCAGCACTGGAAACAAAGCCAGACACCTGACACCCAGTGACACTGGGTGAAACATCTTCAGAGCTTCCAGAAAGGGAGCTGCTAACACAGAGAGCATCTTCCTTTGGAGAGGGACTTTCTCAGAGCCAAGTCCCCCTGGTGCTCCACATTGTTGAATCCTTTACCCTGACCTGTGAGGTCTCCAAGAGTTTTTGGTGCAGGGCGGTGGATCTGACTGCTGGCTCTGCCAGCTGTGGAGAACTGGGAAGGGGAGGGAAGAGTCCAGGTCATGGGCTAAGCAGCAAGTTAATGCATCTCTACACAGACCAGACAGGAAGCAGGGGGCAGGGTGATCTGTCTGATGCATTAGGTCATAAAGGCAGCCATAATGCTAACTACAAAGCAGCACTCACTAGGACCATACCCTTCTCATGAATGAAGCCATTTGCATGACACACACACTTCACAAAGGCAGTGGGAGTTGGCCACTCTGCTCTGCAGTTTACTTACATCACTCATCAGACCCTTAAAGACCACAAGTTCTGCTTTCAGCCTCTCAATCTTTTCGTTCAACTCCTCCTGCAGAGCTTCCGCCTCCTGCGCCTCCTGCAAGGGAAAAGCACAGAAAGAGCTGAGAGGTGAGAGGCAAAGGTGTGCTGCAAGCACTTCACCTGAGCAGGGCTGACAGGGCAGGTCACCACCTCCTCATGTCACTGCCAGAAACCTCAGCACCTTCCTGCTTCGGCTTCCAAACAGGAGCACTGTTCTCTAGCACAGAGCAACACAGGCAGCTGCTCTGCCTAGAAGACTTTTAATTAAACAGCTTCAAGTAATTAGAGTGACTGAATCATTTGGGTTAGAAAAGACCTTTAGGAGCATCCAGTCCAACCATCCTCTAACTCTGCCAAGGCTGGGGGTAAACCATGGCCCTCAACACCACATCTCTGCAGCTCTCAAAAACCTCCAGGGATGGGGATTCAACCACCTCCCCTGGGCAGCCTGGTCCAGGGATTGAAAACCCTTTCAGTGAGGAAGTTTCTTCTCATGTCCAAACTAAACCTTTCCTGGTGCAACCTGAAGCCATTTCCTTTTGTCCTGTCACTTGTCCCTTGGGAGAAGAGACCAACCCCTACCCGGTTCCAACCTCCCCTCAGGGAGCTGTAGAGAGCAATGAGGTCTCCCCTCAGCCTCCTCTTCTCCAGGCTCAGCAACCCCAGGTCCCTCAGCTGCTTCTCCCTGCTGTTCTCCAGATCCTTCCCCAGCTTTATGGCCCTTCTCTGGATCTGCTCCAGCCCCCCAAAGGAATGAAGGGCCCAAAACTGAACCAAGGACTCAAGGTATGGCCTCTACCAGGGAGGGGGTCCTGCTGCTCACACCATTGCTCATCCAAGCCAGGCTGCTGCTGGTGGCCTTTTTGGCCACCTGGGCACACACAATTAAAAGCATAACAGAAGGGGAAGAACAAAGCTGAACCTCTCACCACAGACTCTTCAAGGCTTACCTCTCGCAAGGTTTCTACCATCGATTCCAGGCTCATCCTCCTTGTCAGTTCCTCTTCCCACCTGAAAGAGAAGATTGGCAGGCAAAAGGTTAACTAAAGAAAAGGACTTTTTTTTTATTGCCACCAAAATCAGGAGTCTTCTGCTAGCTGGAGGGTGCTGACAGCTCTTTGAGATGTAAAGCAGATGGTCCCCCTCACTTGTACACCCTGTAAAGCACTAAGTCTGCAAGAGAATAAAAGCTCAACCCACTCCCAGTGAGACTTTCTTCCTGCTCTCCTCTGCAATGTTGGGTTGCAAATAAAGTGGGGAAAATTTTCAGGGCAAAAAAGAATCAGCTGAATGCAAGTTCTGTGAAACACTCCAAGTATTTATCTGTTCAGTCCAATCAGATTCATATATTTACGTGCCTTCTACATCTAAATCCTCAATAACCTGCATGCCCTCCACTGCAAGGATATTGAAGGGCTGGAGCAGGTCCAGAGAAGGGCAATGAAGCTGGTGAAGGGTCTGGAGAAGAGTTCTGGGGAGGAGCAGCTGAGGGAACCAGGGCAAGGAAGCTGGTGAAGGGTCTAGAAAAGAGTTCTGGGGAGGAGCAGCTGAGGGAACTGGGGTTGTTCAGCCTGGAGAAGAGGAGGCTGAGAGGAGATCTTATGCCTTTCTACAATTCCCTGAAAGGAGGCTGGAGCCAGGTGGGGTTGGTCACTTATCCCAAGGAACAAGTGATGGAAGGACAGGAAATGGCCTGAAATTGTGCCAGGAGAGGTTTAGGTTGGTCATGAGGAACAATTTCTTTGCTGCAAGAGTGGTCAGGCATTGGCACAGGCTGCCCAGGGAGGTGGTGGAGTCTCCATCCCTGGAGGTATTCAAGCAACTTGTGGCCACAGCACTTGGGGCCATGGTTTAGTAACCATGGTAGTGTTGGGCTGATGGTTGGATGATCTTAGGGAACTTTTCCAACCCAAACAATTCCATGAAGCTCTGATATTCTACAATTTTCTATTCCACCTGAGGCAGCAGATTTGATGCCTAGGTAATCCCTATGCTACTCCATACACCTCTGCACTCCAAGTGCATGTGGAATCCCACCCCCTGACATGGAAGCCAGGATCATTTCAACAGGAGCAGAGGCAGGCAGGCAGGCAGGGTGCTGCTGCAGTTTGCTGTCTTCAGAGGTACCTCAATGGGTTGCACCTTAATGCAGCAGCAGCAGCAGCAGCAGCAGCAGCAGCAGCAGCAGCAGCAGCAGCAGCAGCAGCAGCAGCAGCAGCAGCAGCAGCTCTGAGGAGCACAGTGCCAGGAGGTCACTCCAGCTGCAGCTGCCTTTTTTTTCCTGCTCTTGTGGTGCAGAAGTGTGGCAATTCACCACCTTTGATTTATGCAGGCAGGTTTGTTGTGCTTTCTTTGTGTTTACAAGCAACCCTGCCAAGCAGGGTAAAATATTTAAGGTTGACATTTGTATTTGTCAGCAAATGTTTTTAGTTTTCATTTCCATCTCCTAGCTGGGGGTGGGTTGGGTTGGGTTTTTTTGGTTTGTGTTTTTGGTTGTTTTGTTTTTTTTTTCATTACTAATTACATTTGCTTCTCTAAAAATAGTAACTTTGGTTTAGGGATTTTTAATATCAGAAGTCAGAAAAAGAGAAAAAAAAAAAAAAGGTGAAATTAATTCCAGCAATCAATTTATCCTTGCAATCTTGTAAGATGCTCTCCTTCTGTTACAGGAGGAGTGTTGCATGGCTTTAATCATTCCTCCTCCCATCCCCCACCCCCAGCCCAGGTTTTTTCTGCCAGCAGATGGATGGAAGTCAAAGCAGACATTGCAAAAATTGATATGCTGCTTCTCAAGGTTTGAACTGTGGGAAGGGAGAAATGCTGCCTTGTGTTCAGGGTGCCCTGCTGGATCTTTGCATCCCCCTTCTGCAAACAAAAAAAAAAAAAAAAAAAAAAAAAAAAAAAAAAAAAAAAAAGAAATAAAGGAGGGATGGATTTCTTTTTGGTGGTGTTGTTGGAAGACACCAGCTGAGCATTTTTGCTGCCTGTGCCAAAAGCTATCATCAAGGACTTGAAATTCCTCTTTCCCCCCCCCAGCTCTTCAGCCACTCTGGGCACCTGCCAAAATGACACATCTCAAAGTCTGCTCAGTCTAACCCTTCCCTCCTTCCTCCTGCAGAAATTCCAACAGTTCCAATTTCTTCATTTTCTGCCAGGTTTGGTCTTTTTCTTTTGCAGAGCGGAGGAGATTTAGAGCCCTGATTCCCTTCTGCCAAACTCAGAAGAGGAAGAGGATGGCTGCTGTCACACACGCCCCCTCTCCTCAGCATTGCTGTGGTTCTCTCCATGGGAGGAACAATAAAACAACCAGGTGCTTTTGACCCAAGAAGCTCACACCTAACCAGAAGGACCCTGGACTGACAATGAGGCTCCTGCTCCCCACTCCTATCCCATTCTCAACCTCACAGCATATTTCTCCCACCCACTACCAAGCTGATTAACCTCATTTACCAGCTCAAAATGCCAATCTTACTTTCTCTTCACACTTAAACCTCCAGAGGCTATTTCTAATGAGGAGAGGGATGGGAAGGTGGAGGATGACAATGGAGCAGGGGATTAATTCTCCATTTAAACTTCCAAGGAAGTGAGACAATAGGCAGATGGCTCATTCATGCCATCATCCTCTCTTTGCTGTAGCACACCAGCCTTGGCAGCTCTGCTACTACACTGATTCAGTAAGGACTCAGCATCACTGAGAAGATGCTAAACCATGGACTCTGGCTGCTTGAATATTCAACAGACTCAAAATTATTCTCCCAGTAATCAATACCTTCCCCTTCAGTAACCACTGAAGACTTAAGTCTTGCCCAAGTCCTAAGCCCAGATGCCCTCTGCAAACAGAACCAGGGAGGCCACCTGTGTGTGCAGCACCAAAGCCAGGATGCTCCCTTCATGGAATCACAGAACTGTTTGGGTTGGAAAGGCCTCTTTAAGCTCATTGAGTCCAACCATCAACCCAACACCACCATGGCCACTTAAACCATGGCCCAAACTGCCATGGCCACACATTTCTTGAACCCCTCCAGTGATGTGGGCTCCACCACCTCCCTGGGCAGCCTGTGTCAATGTCTGACCACTCTTGCAGCAAAGAAATTGTTCCTAATCTCCAACCTAAACCTCTCCTGGCACAATTTCAGGCTATTTCCTCTCATTCTATCACCTGATGCTAGGGAGAAGAGACCAACCCCCACCTCACTGCAACCTCCTTTCAGGGAGCTGTAGAAAGGCAGAAGGTCTCCCCTCAACCTCCTCTTCTCCAGACTAAACACCCCCAAGTTCCCTCAGCTGCTCCTCACCCAGACCCTTCCCCAGTGTTGTTGGCCTGCATGTCAAGGAGGAGGGAAGCACCTACCTGAGTAACCACCACCACAGCAAAGAGCTGAGGGAAGAGGTCACAACCACAGCAGAAGTGGCAGCAGGGATGATGAGGACTGCAATTCCCCAAAGGCCTTGAGCAACCTGATCCAGTGGGAGGTGTCTTTTGCCCACGGCAGGGGGGTTGGAACTAGATGATCTTTAAGATCCCTTCCAAGCCAAACCATTCTGTGATTCTATGACCAGGGAAATAGCTGTGCACACTGCAGGCTGAAAAACCAGCTTCACATACTTGCTGCAGGGTGTTAACTCCCCCAGCTGCTCCTGCTGCTCTCCAATCCACTTCCTTCTTGGCTCAGATGCAGCCATTCCTATGCTTTCCAGCTGCATCCAACAAAAAAAAAAAAAAAAAAAAAAAAAAAAAAAAAAAAAAAAAAAAATCCCATCTTTTTCCTGACCCAGAAATGCAAAAGTTGGCATCTTAAGTCTACCAGACCTCAGGGGTTCTTCATGTATTTTCCTGACCCAGAAATGCAAAAGTTGGCATCTTAAGTCTACCAGACCTCAGGGGTTCTTCATGTATTTTCAGTTTTTTCTTAAAGAAAAAATAACTAGCAATATGAATTTCAAATCTCCCCAAGCTCTTTTCGTACAATCAGAGAATGCTGGGGGTTGGAAGGGACCTCCAGAGATGATTGAGTCCAACCCCATCCCCACCCCACCCCTTGCAAAGCAGGACCACCTAGGGCAGGTCTGCAGGCAGGTTTTGAACATCTCTGGAGAAAGAGACTGCACAACCTCACCTCCCAAGGATGTTTTAGATCCAACCACCACTTCCCCACCCCTCAAATAAAGGGCTAGCCTGAATTCTTGAAGCTGATGGGATCTCCTTGCCTTTTCCCAGATGTGACACAGTGCATTCCAGCTGCATTCAGTCACTGCAGCTTCAGGCCCCAAACTATTTCTGCAGTCGTGTCTTACATAGCTTAAAGGAGAACAAAGGCTGCTGGCTCTCTTTAAAGGCAACAGCTACACTGCAAGGATATTAGACAAACAAAACCCAGAGCAGTCAGCCAGGATTAACATTGCTTAAAGCTGTGTTCTTGTAAAGCTGAGTCACACCACAAATTGTGTGTTTCCTTTGAAATTGAAAGAGTAAGCTACCAGTTCACAGATACTGACATCATCTCCTGCACCTATGAAAGCCCCTGGAGGATTCTCAAGAACTTGGATAATGTCTGTTCAAAGTCTTCTCCTGAGCCACCCACAATCACTGAATGCCAGGGAAGGGACCTCAAGGATCATCTGGTCCAGCCTTTCTTGAATCCTAGAAAGGGTTGGGTTGGAAGGGACCTTCATGATCATCTTGTTCCAACCCCCCAACCATGGACAGGGACATATTCCACTAGACCAGGTTGCTCAAGGCCTCATTCAATCTGGCCTTAAACACCTCTCTGGGCAGCCTGTTCCAATGCCTCACACCACTCCTGCAGGAAAGAAAGTTTTCCTAATATCACCAAATCACAGAAGGGACCTCTGGAGATCATTGAGTCCAGACCCCCCTGCCAAAGCAGGATCACCTAGGGCAGGTCACACATCCAGAGGGGTCTTGAAAGCCTCCAGAGGAGGAGACTGCACAACCTCTCTGGGCAGCCTGATCCAGGGCTCCAGCACCCTCACACCAAAGAAATGTGGAACACAAGGCCTGGAGCACAGCCCTGAGAGGAGAGGCTGAGGGAGCTGGGGGTGTTCAGCCTGGAGAAGAGGAGGCTCAGGGCAGACCTCATTGCTGTCTACAGCTCCCTGAAGGGAGGTTGTAGCCAGGTGGGGGTTGGGCTCTTCTCCCAGGCACCCAGCAGCAGAAGGAGGGGACACAGCCTCAAGCTGTGCCAGGGGAGGTCTAGGCTGATGTTAGGAGGAAGTTCTTCAGAGAGAGAGAGATTTGGGATGTGCTGCCCAGGGAGGTGGTGGAGTCACCATCCCTGGAGATGTTCAAGAAAAGCCTGGATGAGGCTCTTAGTGCCATGGTCTGGTTGATTGGATAGGGCTGGGGGATAGGTTGGACTGGAGGATCTTGGAGGTCTCTTCCAACCTGGTTGATTCTATGATTGTATTCTATGATGCTTCCTCACGGTCAGGCGGAACCTCCTGTGTCCCAAAAAGCTTGTACCCGTTGTTCCTCGTCCCATGACTGGTTTTTCTTGCATGCTAAGCCACCACTCTTCCCTTTTTGGCAGGAGATGCCCCCAGCCTTGCCCATCCATTGGTGGGGAAGCACCTGAGATGCATCCTCAGACGCTCCACACCTGCGAGGAGCTTGACGCAGACACCCACGAGGTGCGAGGCAGCACCAAGTAATGACACCTCCAGAGCCTGCCTGGGATGGCTGGAGACACCTTTGGGTGCTGCTGCTGCTCCTCTGTGGCAGCTTGGTGGGATCCCTTTGACGCCCAGAGGTTGTTTACAGGAACTCCAAAGGGGTGAAGCTCAGCAGAGCTGGCAGGAGATTTAAGGCTGAACGTGCAGCAGGCTGAAACCACCTGAATCATGCTGCCTGAATCACCCTCCTCACACACCCCCCCTGGCCTGAATCACCCTCCTCACACACCCCCCCTGGCACTGTGGGGCTGTAGGAACATGCCCACTAATCCCTTCTCCAACACCTAGAGAACACCTCTCACCATTACAGTTTATAACCCTGCCCTCTGTTCCGGGGCTGGTTTCATTCCCATTGACTTCAGGGCTCCTCAGATCTACAAAACCTCTCTGCCCACACAAAGCAGCCTCAGCCCTAATCCCCTAATAGGCCAAGGCAGGGACCTGGGCAGGGCCTGCTGCTGGAAGGGAAAGTGCTGGGGTGGTTTGGGATAAGGAAGGAGAGGATCCTAAGATGGGCTGGGTTGGAAGGGATCCTCAAGATCAGCCAGTTCCAAGCCCCCTGCCACAGGCAGGGACAGCTTCCACCAGCACAGGTTGCTCAAAGCAACCTGTGGCCATGGGGTAAGGAAAGAAAGGAGCAGCTGAAGGACCTGGGCTTGTTCACTCTGGAGAAGAGGAGGCTGAGGGGAGACCTCACTCCTCCCTACAGCTCCCTGAGAGGAGGCTGGAGTGAGGTGGGGGTTGGTCTCTTCTCCCTAGTAACAACTGATGGGAAACAGCCTCAAGCTGCAGCAGGGGAGGTTGGATATTAGGAACAATTTGTTCACTGCAAGAGTGGTCAGGGATTGGAACAGGCTGCCCAGGGAGGTGGTGGAGTCCCCATCCCTGGAGGGGTTCAAGCAACCTGTGGCCATGGCACTTGGGGCCATGGTTTAGTGGCCATGGTGGGCTTGGGCTGATGGTTGCACTGGATGAGCTTGGAGGTTTTTTCCCAACTGAAGCAATTCTATGATTCTATGAAAATACTCAACTCATGGCTTCTGCAAGAGAGATTTAGGCAGGGAGCTAAAAATATCTCCCAGTTCCACTTAACCCTCCTCTGTGCTCTGAGCTGTGACTGCTCTTGAGTGCAGCAATGAGCAGCAAAGCAATTGGCAGAATGAAAATCTTAACCCCTGGTGGGGGCTGAAGCTGTGCACTGAGTGTGCACAGAGCACAGAATTGCTTTGGTTGGAGATCCTAGACTCACAGAATGGTTTGGGTTGGAAGGGACTTTAAAGGTCAGCCAGTTCCAACCCCCTGCCATGGAACATCTTCCACCAACCCAGGTTGCTCAAGGCCTCATCCAGCCTGGCCTTGAACACCTCTGGGCAGGGAACATCCACAGCCTCCCTGGGCAACCTCTTCCAGTGTCTCACCACCCTCACTGGAAGGAATTTCTTCTTCATCTCCAGCCTCAATCCCCCATCCTCAAGCTTCAATCCATTCCCCCTCATTCTGTCACTACAAGCCCTTGTAAAATGTCCCTCCCCAGCTTTCTGCTGCTCTAAGGCCTCCCTGGAGCCTTCTCTTCTCCAGGCTGAACAGCCCCAACTCTCAGCCTGTCCTCACAGCAGGACTTCATGCTGTAGTTGCTTTAGTTGAGGAAGCACAGAATCCTAGAATGCTCTGGACTAGAAAAAATCTCAAAGATTGTCTAGTTCCAACCCCTGCCATGGGCAGGGAGATTTCCTACTGGACTAAGTTGATCAAGGTCCCATCCAACCTGGCTTTGAAGAAGGGTAATGGATTTAAACTGGGAGAAGCTGGATTTAGATCAGACATCAGGATGAAATTCTCCCCCATGAGGGTGGTGAGGCACTGGAACAGGTTGCCCAGAGAAGCTGTGGAGGCTGCAAGCCTGGAAAAGTTCAAAGCCAGGTTGGGTGAAGCCCTGAGCAACTTGGCTCAGTAGGAAGGATCCCTGCCTATGGCAGGGGGCTGGAACTAGGTGATCTTTAAGGTCCCTTCCAACCCAAACCATGCTAGGATTCCATGATTTCATTTTTAAAACACCTCTATGAGGCCTTCTTTGCTTTGTTAAGCAAAAATAGAGGCACCATTCCCTCTGCTTTTACAATCCTTGCCTTAGAGATCATTTTCCTACCCAGCCCTCATTTAACACTAAATTAGATCCAAGACTGCATTAAGCAATTAGCTGATTCACAAATGCTGCCTCTTGTTTATCTGGGCATTTCTAAGATGCTCTAACACAGGGATTCTTCCAGGTTATCCCAAGCACAAACCATTTGGATCCCTGGCTTCTCAATGAAGCTAATTAAATGTTAGTTGATGGGCTCCATGTCAAATGTTTTAATTTCATGTGAAAGACTGATTCCATTAAAGCCTGGCTGCAACACAGCAGCAGCAGCAGCACTCCTGAATGAAGTCATGCTTGTTGCCTGTTGCAAGCAACATCCTCTCCATGGCAGCTCTTTGCTAGAAGTCAGTCCTTGCAGCATCACATTTCCCACAGCAGAGAGATGAAGGAGTTTGTATCCTTGAAGCTCTAGCCATGCTCTAGATGATGCAGGTAAAAATCCCTGCAGCAGAACTCACAGATTGGAGAGGCACTCAAAGGTCATCTTGTCCAACCCCCCTGAAGTCAGCAGGGACACCTCCAACTAGATCAAGCTGCCCAGGGCTACATCAAGTCTCATCTTGAATGCCTCCAAGGATGGGGCATCAACCACCTCCCTGGGCAACCTGTTCCAGTGCCTCACCACCCTCACTTTATTCCTAATCTCCAGTCTAAATCTGCCCTCCTCAAGCTTCAATCCATTGCCCCTCATCCTTTCACTCCAAGCCCTTGTCAAAAGTCCCTCCCCAGCTCTCCCGGAGCCCCCCTCAGGTACTGGAAGGCTGCTCTAAGGTTTCCCTGGAACTTTCTCTTCTCCAGGCTCAACAACCCCAGCTCTCAGCCTGTCCTCACAGCAGAGGTTCCCCAGCCCTCTGATCATCTTTGTGGCCTCCTCTGGACCCACTCCAGCAGTTCCATGTCCTTCTTTCTCATGTTGGAGGTCCCAGAGCTGGCCACAATACCCCAAGTGCACTATTATAACTTCACTATTTCATGACAAAGCAGAGGTTAATATCTGAGTCCTCTTCCAGACTTATGCTCCACATAAAACAGCAGCCAGACCTTTGAACAGCAGCAATTCCTTATGGAGAGAATTACTAAAAGGCCTTACTATAAGGAAAAAAAAAAAAAAAAAACAAAAACCAAACAGCCCACAACATGGTGTAATTATCCCTCCCCATTACATTCACCTGGAAAGATGCTCCAGCCTGTTCCTGGAACCACAACAAGAAAAGAAAAAAATCATCTGCAAGTTGCTTTGTGTTTTCTTCCTGACCACAGGAGGTGTTTAAACAACAGCCATGCATAATGGGCACAAGAGTTCAACAACTTCAAGCAGAAGCAACCACCAAGCCCTGCATTCCTTCAGAAAGAAAATTATGGGGCTTTTAATACCTGAGGAGAATTCCACATCTAATTGTGCAACATTCCCAGCAACATGAGCTACACTTGAAGCTACCTAGCTAAGAGTCAGACTCTCCTTGCATGATTTATTCCTCCACTAAATAAAAGGTCACTTTGCAACCCAAGATGTCTTCAGACAAGCTTTGGAGCCTCTCCTTTTGTACTTGCACCCAGCCCCAAACACTCAAGCCCATCAACAAAGACAGAAAATACTTATTCAGAGTAGGTCTAACACAGGGGGTGAGGCTGCTGCTGGGTGTTTCCACAAGCAATCTCCTGGCCTTGCAAAGGACTTGGAATGATGCAAAAAATACCACTCAGGAGCTTCAGCTCTTTTCAACCTCAGAGCTAAACAAGAGAAGGGGGGAAAAAAAATAATCACAGAATCCTAGAATGGTTTGGGATGGAAGGGAGCTTAAAGATCATCTAGTTCCAACCCTCCTGCCACAGGCAAGGACACCTCCTCCTACAGCAGCTTGTTCAAGGCCCCATCCAACCTGGCTGTCAACACTTCCAGGCTTGGAGCCTCCACAGCTTCTCTGGGCACCCTGTTTCTAGTGCCTCAGCACCCTCATGGGGAAGAATTTCTTCCTCATGTCTGATCTAAACCCAGCTTCTTTCAGTCTGAAGCCATTGCCCTTCATCCTGTCACTCCAGGTCTTTGTAGAAGTCCCTCCCCAGCTCTCCTGCAGCCCCCTTCAGGTACTGGCAGGCTGCTCTAAGGTCTCCCTGGAGCCTTCTCTTCTCCGGGCTGAACAACCCCAACTCTCTCAGCCTGCCTTCATAGGAGACATGTCCCAGCCCCCTAATCATCTCCATGGCCTTGTGTGGATCCACTCCAACATGTCCATGTCCTTCTTGTGTTTTGGTTGGAAGAGACCTTTAAGATAGAGTCCAACCATCAACCCAACACCACCATGGCCACTAAACCATGCTCCAAAGTGCCATGGCCACAGGTTTCTGGAACACCTCCAGGGATAGGGACTCCACCACCTCCCTGGGCAGCCTGTTCCAGTGCCTCTTTCCCTCCCTTTCCCCTGCTTTTTCCCCCTGTTCCCTCCTCCAATGCCTGACCACTCTTGCAGCAAAGAAATTGATCTTAATACCCAACCTAAACCTCCCTTGGTGCAACCTGAGGCCACTCCTTCTCACCCTATCAGTATAATTCAAACTCATGTTTTCTCCCTGGTGTCCTGCACACCTTACAGCCCTGTGCTACACACAGGAACACAGAGAAGTGATTTCTGGTTAGTCATAAACTGTTCCAGCTGATAAGATAACCATCAGGCTGTGAGGTGTTGGAGCAAGGCTCAGGGTGTAATTCATGCCACAGTAACTAACACAGAGGGTAAACTAAACCCTGCTTTCTGCAGCCTCCTCTGTTTGCCAGGGTATCAAGAAGAGAGACTGAAATGTATGCCCAGTCTGTCCCAGTAACCACAAACAAAACACTCAGCACAGAGTGGGGTGGCACTGGCAAGCTGCAGGCAGAATTAGCACTGCTTGTATTCCCCACCCTCCACCCCCTTCCCTTCTGTACCACCAACTTAAGTTCATTTTTCACTCCTGTCAAAATCTTGGGTGTTCACAGCCCCTGAACAAATAGCCAGCTCTGAAAGCATGAAGAAATCATTCTGCAGCATGGATCTCTGGCAGTTCTGAACAGCTGAAATGAAGGGGGTTTGGGGTTGTTTTTCACTGGGTATAGCAGAGCCCAGGGAAGGGGAGAGAGATTTGTTGAGTGATATGAGAAAGCAGGAATTGCCTTCCTTTTTCCAGCAAGCTCAGGGGGACTGAAGCTGGCCCAGAAGTGCTTCTAACAAAAGAGCCTTGTGAGAAATTGACTCAGAGAAATGCAAGAGCTACAAAGTCTGGTCTGTGAGCTTGCTTTGGGGAGGGGGAAGTGTGAAGGATTTACTCTGAGCAATAAAAGAATTACAGAATTGTTTTGGTTGGAAGAGACTTTTAAGATCCTTGAGTCCAACCTTCAACCCAAGACCACTATGGCCATTAGGAGAAGCAGCCAAGAGGGCAAGGTAAAGACAAAAGAGTCTGCAATTAGAGAAAACACCCAGAGCTCCAAAGAAGGCAAAGGCTTAACAAGTGGGGAAGAGGGAAAATGATTAACAAAGAGGAACTGCTCTAAAACCAGCCTAGCTCTAGGAAATTCCCACTTGCAGAAGGGAAATGTTGTGATGAACTTTAGACTTCCAGTGACTGAGATCAGCCCCTTAGGCTTCCTTAGACAGCCTTGCAGCTGTCAGAGACAGCACTGACAACACACACAGAGCAATTAAATCAGCAGAGAATCTAGAATGGTTTGGGACCTTTGAGATCAGCCAGTTCCAACCCCCTGTGTCCTGGAACACCTCCCACCAGCCCAGGGTGCTCAAAGCTTCATCCAACCTGGCCTTGAACACCTCCAGGGAGGAGACATCCACAACCTCCCTGGGCAACCTGGTTCCAGTGCCTCCCCACTTTTACTGGAAAGAATTTCTTCCCTATCTCCAATCTAATCAACTTCTACCAAGCTGCTCTTTGTCACTAAGCCACATAATTACTGTTCCCCATGCCAACAGGATACTCAGTTTCTACCATCAACCAGCTCCTGGGGAGCAAGCCCTTCCAGCACCCCATCTTGGTGACTCCAAGGTACCTCCTTTGCTTGCCAAGTCAGCTCTGAGTGCAGGAATATGATAGAGGCCACACATGGCATGGTGAATACGATTAGGTTTCACCACCAAACATCTGATAAGGTTTATAGCCAAGCACCCACTGGACACAGCTCAATGCAGCATGACACTGTGGGCAAGAGGAAAATACTCAGAGCTCCAAACAAGGCAAAGACTTAAGAAGTCTTTGGGGAAGAGGGAAAATGATTAATAAAGAGGATTAACAAAAGCCTTGCAGTTTGGGCTCAGCTGTGCAGAATTATGTCATCTTTGTAAGTATTTCCTGTAGCTGCCACATAGAATCATAGAATTGTCAGGGTTGCAAAGAACCTCAAGGCTCAGCCAGTTCCAACCCCCCTGCCATGGGCAGGGACACCTCACACCACAGCAGGTTGCTCACAGCCACATCCAGCCTGGCTGCAAAAACCTCCAGGGATGAGGCTTCCACCACCTCCCTGGGCAACCTGTGCCAGTCTCTCACCACCCTCATGGGGAAGAATTTCTTCCTAACATCCAATCTGAATCTCCCCACTTCTAGTTTTGCTCCATTCCCCCCAGCCCTATCACTCTGTCACACCCTCCAAAGTCCCTCCCCAGCTTTCTTGGAGCCCCCTTCAGATCCTGGAAGGCCACAAGAAGGTCTCCTCAGAGCCTCTTCTTCTCCAGACTGCACAACCCCAACTCTCTCAGTCTGTCCTCACAGCAGAGCAGCTCCAGCCCTCTGCTCATCCTCGTGGCCCTGCTCTGGACACCTTCCAACAGATCCTTCCTGTAATAGAAGCTCCAGAACTGGATGCAGTAGTCCAGAGTGGAGTAGAGGGGGAGAATCACCTCCCCCAACCTGAACACCCCCAAATCTTTCAATCTGTCCTCACAGGACATGAACTTCCCTGGGACAAAGCTCAAACTCAGAGTTGTCTTCCTCCTGTGTCAGCTAAACCCAAGGCACTTCCCCCATTTCGTTGGTGTATCCGCTGCTTCTTTTTCCTTTCTCTCTCCTATTAACAATTGAAAGGAAATGCAAGAATGTTGGACACATCCTGATTTGACTGTGTGGGAGGACAGCATCACATTTACAAAGCTGATTCCCAGGCTGCTGTTACCATTTACCTCTGGCAGGTCTCACAGGCTTTCATTGTGCCAGCAACCCCCCAGCTGGGCAATCACAAAGCAGAAAGCAAAAGGAGAGTTCAAGCAGCTGAGACAATTGGGAAGAAATTCCTGTTTGCTATGGGGACAGCCTGACAGACTTAGGGGTGTTCAGTCTGGAGAAAAGAAGACGCCAGTGTGACCTCAGAGCTGCCTTCCAATAGCTGAAGGGATCCTGCAGGAAGGCTGCAGAAGGACTTTTCATGAGGGTGTCTGAGACAGGTCAAGGGGGAATGGTTTGAAGCTGAGGGAGAGCAGGGTTAGAGTGGAGATGAGGAAGAAGTTCTTCAGTAGGAGGGTGGTGAGACTCTGGCACAGGTTGCCCAGGGAGGCTGTGGATGCCTCCTCCCTGGGGGTGTTCAAACCCAGATTGGATGAGGCCCTGAGCAGCTGAGTCTAGCTGAGAGGTGTCCCTGCCCATGGTGGGGAAGTTGCAGTAGATGATCTCTGAGGTCCCTTCCAACCTGAGCCATTCTAGGATTCTGGTCAAAGCAGAAGCCTTGCCTGGCCACTGAAAGGCTCCTTTCCAACAGTTAAGTCTCATCTAGGCTGCAAAATACCTTTCTCCTGCAAGAGAGTTTGTTCCTAGTTGAGAGCTACCCCTGCCCATAGCAGGGAGGTTGGAGTCAATGATCTCTAAGGTCCCTTCCAACCTGAGCCATTCTAGGATTCTGGTCAAAGCAGAATCACAGAATCAACCAGGTGGGAGGAGATCTCAAAGATCATCCAGTCCAACCTAGCACCCAGCCCTGTCCAAACAACCAGACCATGGCACTAAGCCTTGCCTGGCCACTGAAAGGCTCCTTTCCAACAGTTAAGTCTCATCTAGGCTGCAAAATACCTTTTTCCTGGAAGAGAGATTGTTCCTAGTTGAGAGCTACCCCTGCCCATAGCAGGCAGGTTGGAGTCAGTGATCTCTGAGGTCCCTTCCAACCTGAGCCATTCTAGGATTCTCTGATTTCCTTTGCCACTGAAGCACAAAATAAAGAGCTTTGCATTCTCTGGGCCTGCAGAAGATGACTGCAAGCACAGCTTATGAAACAACCAAGGCACAGAACATTGCATTCCTGGGAAACTGCTGTCATAACTGCAGATGAAATAATTCCCCTGGCTCCTTTGGAAGCAGGTAACCTGAGAAGCACAGCATTACAGCATGGCTCTGCCAGCTCCCAGGTAAGGAGCAAACACTCAGTTCCCATGGAAGGAAATCTCTGGTAAACACAGGTCCTGCAAAACCTCCTGAATTAAAGGCAAGCTGAGCATGCAGAAACATCTTCCTTTATTTTACAACCCTATCACCAGGCTGTGGGTTTATGGTGCTTAATGGGTGGATGGTATTTACTGTGTCACACATTCAGGTGTTTTGGCCAAACACCTTGGAACAGGGGCAGATGTAATGCTGATGGGACACTCCCCCAGGAAAATCACCCACTGCTCCTAAGAGCCATAGCCTCTGAAGAAAATATCACTGAAATGTTTTGGTAAATAGAGGGGCAGAGGTTATAAAAGTGAAGGGCAACACAAGAAGGACATGGAACTGTTGGAGCAGTCCAGAGGGGGCCATGAAGCTGATCAGAAGGCTGCAGAACCTCTGCTGTGTGGATAGGCTGAGAGAGTTGGGGCTGTTCAGCCTGGAGAAGGCTCCAGGGAGACCTTAGAGCAGCCTCCCAGTATCTGAAGGAGGCTGCAGCAGAGCTGGGGAGGGACTTTTTACAAGGGCTTGGAGTGATAGGATGAGAGAAAACAGAGTGAAGCTTGAAGAGGGGAAGTTTAGACAGGGTATTAGGGAGAAATTCTTTAGAGTGAAGGTGGGGAGACATTGGAACAGGTTGCCCAAGGAGGCTGTGGATGCTTCCTCCCTGGAGGTGTTCAAGGCCTTGAGCATCCTGGGCTAGTGGAAGGTGTCCCTGGGCTAGTGGAAGGCGTCCCTGCCCATGCAGGAGGGTTGGAACTGGATGATCTTTAAGGTCCCTTCCAACCCAAACCATTCTGTGACTCTATGACAAAGAACACAACAGAGCCCACGAGCCAGAAGAAAAGTACTGACTAAAGAGAGGAGAGAAAAAAAAAAAAAAGTTCTTTTTCTTGTGGTTTACTTCCTGCCAAAGTCAAAGAGCTGCCTCTTCTCTGCTCCTGAGAAACTTCCACCCACCTACAGTGTGACAGGAGGTTACATTTCATTAAGTAGCTCTGACACAGATATGGACAAGCATCTCCAGACAAATGAAAAGCAGAAGCTGGACATCTTGAAGTGGTTTGGTTTTGGTTTTTGGGCTGTTTGGTGGTTTGGGTTTTTTTGTTTTTTTTTTTTTTTTTGCTAACCCTGCAAGAGCAAGGCAGGAAAACAAGCAGCCCCATCCCAGTGCTTTTAAATCCTCCTGCAATTCTTCACCATCTCAAAACTCTTTTGGTTGACATACAGAAAGAGCCTGGCCCACAAGTGCTAATGTGAGAAAGTTGTAGGGTTGTGGTCTGCCTGAAAAGGTCAACACAAGCTTGCAGAGACCTTGTGCAGACAAAGAGAGGAGAGCCTGAGCTGTGGAACACAGCAGGCTATTATCCCAGTGTCCCAGTAAAGCCATGTGATTCCTTTGGACAGCTCATCTCCACCATCCACATCATTACTGAAATAAATACAGGCTGCAAGCAGAAGAGAAGAGAAGAGAAGAGAACAGAACAGAACAGGAGGGAGAAACATTTCTTCTGCAAATTGGAAGCTGTCTGCAAGGGAGTCACCAACAAAACTTCAGTGCTGGGTTTCAGCACCGAAACTGCACCATGAAAAGGGATTATTAGAACTGAGTCATGGAGTAATCACAGGGAGGTAAAGGAAAAGAAAACCAAAAATCCAGCCATTGTTTAGGGAAACTGGGGGGGAAAAAAATAAATTCAATAAATTAAATTGCTTAATGCTTTTAATTTCATCAAATGGATTTAAGCAGCAGGAGATAGGCATCACAGCCTGCTTGCCCCAGAATCTGAAGCTTCACTGGCTTGAAAGAAAAATAATTTAATACAAAAATAAATCTTGTGCTTGCCTTTAGTACAGTTTTAAAGGTGTGAGACTGCTAAACATGAGTACTTCAGGGAGAAAAAAAAAAATTCCACCTCATTATAAACAGGACAGCAGTGGAGTTAAGTAAATATTTGTAATAAATAAAAGCTTTCTGCAGCCTGGCCCAAAAAAAAAAAAAAAATACAACATGGGAAGGCCTTGGGGTGGGAGGGAAAAAGAGTAAGGAAAAGAAAGCAGAAAAAGCAGATTTGAAATCTCCTTAGAGACAAGAATTCACTGCTAAAAAAAAAAAAAAAAAAAGAGAGAATAATGCTATATTAGGAAGAAAGCTTAAGGAGGAGAGGTTGACAATGGAGATGAGGAAAAAATTATTTCCAGTGAGGGTAGGGAGACACTGGAACAGGTTGCCCAGGGAGGCTGTGGATAATCCCTCCCTGGAGGTGTTCAAGGCCAGGCTGGATGAAGCCTTGAGCAAGCTGGGCTGGGGGGAGGTGTTCCTGCACACAGCAGAGGGGTTGGAACTGGATGAGCTTTAGGATCCCTTCCAACCCAAACCATTCCATGGATCTATGAACAAACCAGACCTGGAAATCTCCTTAGAGTCAAGACCTCAGTGTCAAAAGTTCTCCATGGAACTACAATGTGCTCTTGTGGGCAAGAGAGCCAATGGGATCCTGGGGAGCAGCAAGAAAGGTGTCCAGCAGGACTGGGGAAGTTCTTCTACCTCTCTACTCTGCCTTGCTGAGACCACAGCTGCAATCCTGTGTCCAGTTTTGGGCTCCACAGTTCCACAGAGACAGAGACCTGCTGGAGAGAGTCCAAGGGAGAGCCACAAGGATGATTTGGGGACGTAAGCATCTTCCCTATGGAGAGAGACTGAGAGCCCTGGGGGTGTTTAGTGTGGAGAAGAGAAGGCTGAGAGGGATCTGATCAATGTCTATCAATAGCTGAGGGGTGGGGGGCAAGGGGAGGGGACCAGGCTCTTTTTGGTGGTTCACAGTAATAAGCCAAGGAACAATTGGTTCAAACTTGGACATAGAAGATTTCAGCTCAACCTGAGGAGAAACTTCTTCCCAGTGAGGGTGACAGAGCCCTGGAACAGGCTGCCCAGGGGGGTTGTGGAGTCTCCTCCTCTGGAGACTTTCCAACCCCACCTGGATGCTTTCCTGGGCAGACTACCCTCAGTGATCCTGCTCTGGCAGGGGGGGTTGGACCTGATAATCTCTTGAGATCCCTTCCAACCTCTGATACACTATGAAAAGCAGAATAATTCTTTACAGCTCCAGCCTTGAAGCACTTTGCAAAACATGTCAGAGGAGCACGCTCCAACGTCCACCATCACTGTTTTAAAAATACATTTGTATTTTTATGGTGCCCAGGACATTGCATTTGTGATTTCTCACCTCCTACTGCTGCTGAGGACTCTCAGCAATAAGCAGACACCTTGCCAAGAGTCTGGCAGCTGAGGAGACAAATAGTTGCAGGAGAGATTTAAAGCCATAATAAGATCTAACGCCGGAGCTGTCGGAAAGTCCAAGCAAACTTCTGTGGCATGAATTTCCTTTCTACTCTTTCATAAACACCTAATGAAAGCTTTCCTGAATGTCCTCTTGCAGGCTGCCAAGTTAAAATAGTGCATTATCTCAGCTGCTGCACATGACTCCATGGAAGATCCTTACATCACAGCTCAAAAAGTGGTGATCTAGCAGAGCTTTTCACAACAGAGAAAAAGTCTTCCCATGTAGGGTTGAGGTTTATTGCTTCTCTGCCTTAGGGCTTCGTGGCAATTTAGAAGTGGGGAGGTTCAGATGGGATGTTAGGAAGAAATTCTTCCCCATGAGGGTGGTGAGAGACTGGCACAGGTTGCCCAGGGAGGTGGTGGAAGCCTCATCCCTGGAGGTTTTTGCAGCCAGGCTGGATGTGGCTGTGAGCAACCTGCTGTGGTGTGAGGTGTCCCTGCCCATGGCAGGGGGGTTGGAACTGGCTGAGCCTTGAGCTCCCTTCCAACCCTAACAATTCTATGAATTTGTTCTAGATGGATGTTTTGAGCACTGAAGGTCTTCAGTTCTCCAGACAGAGCAAGGATTTTCCTGGTCTGGGAATATTTATACTCATGTTGAGTCTGAGAGCTCCAAGTTGAGTTCCACCAAACAGACCCCCAGCTAGATGTCTTGTGAAGAGGGGTTTGCACAGCAAGGCAGCATGAAGCCCAGGGTATTATACTGGAGAGCAAACCAAGGCTGTCTGCCTGATTTCCACAGTTATCAGCTGAAAAAAAATCCCACTTCAACTGCCCCTCCCTCCAAGGAGGACATTGAGGGGCTGGAGCAGGGCAAGGAAGCTGGGGAAGGGTCTGGAGAACAGGGCTGATGAGAAGCAGCTGAGGGACCTGGGGGTGTTTAGTCTGGAGAAAAGGAGGCTGAGGGGAGACTTTATGGCTCTCTACAGCTACCTAGAAATCAGGTTGAGGTGAGGAGGGTGTTGGTCTCTTCTCCCAAGGAACAGAAGAGGAAATGGCCTCAAGTTGTACCTGAGAGTGTTCAGGTTGGATATTAGGAACAATTTCTGTCCTGCAAGAGTGGTCAGGCATTGGAACAGGTTGCTAGGGAGGTGGTGGAGTGCCCATCCCTGGAAGTGTTCAAGAAACTTGTGGCCAGGGCACTTGGGGCCATGGTTTAGTGGCCATGGTGGTGTCAGGTTGTTTCCAACCAAAGCAGTTCTCTGATTCCCTGATAGCCTTTCTGAAGGGCTGCTCTCAGGAATGTGTCAGTCTAGAGAGCTTGTGTCACACTTGGGCTAGCTGCTGACCTTAAAAGAAAACAGAAATACATCAGTGGCACAGCACAGAACCACCAGACAGCACCACTGCCAACACCTCCTGCCATCTCCTAACACATCAACCACACCTCCTCTCCAACAGATGCTCCTCAGCTTCTTTCATGTCAGTATTCAGGCAAATCATCCATTTCAGGGCAAGAGTGCTGCAGTTCTGTGAAGAAACCCTGAGCTGTGTAAATTAAATGCACAGCTCGCTGAGCTTGGCTGCTAGAATGGAACCTGTACCCAGTTCAAAACACTGCTACTTGAACAGCCTCTCTCAGAAAGGGTTTTCATTTGATTTCCTGATATCAGGCAGGAAATGCTTTCTATAAATAGCCATTGCCTTGCTAGCCAGGTTGTAACCACTCTGCTGTTATCACCTCCAACTCCTTGGGAAAGGCTCTGATAAAACTGAGTGATAATAGATCAGGGTTACTCTGCTGTGGAAAGGCACCAGAGGTCCTCCTGGAATTTATTGCCATTTCTTCTTCCACTTCTGCAGTTCCTCAGCCTGAAATGCCAACAATGGCAAGCTGCAGCTAAAGCCCTCACTGCTCTCCTTACCTGGTATTTAGGTTTACATTAGTGCAGCCTTCCAAGACCTCAAGAGGGCTTACAACAAAGCCAGGAAGGGATTTTTTTTTTTTTTTGCAAGGACTTGTAGTGGGAGGATGGGAGGGAATAGATTCAAGCTCAAAGAGGGGAGATTGAGACTGGAGATGAGGAAGAAATTCTTTCCACTGAGGGTGGGGAGACACTGGAACAGGTTGCCCAGGGAGGTTGTGGCTGTCTCCTGCCTGGAGGTGTTCAAGGCCAGGTTAGATGAAGCCTTGAGCACCCTGGCTGGTGGGAGGTGTCCCTGCCCATGGCAAGTGGGTTGGAACTGGCTGATCTTGAAGGTCCCTTCCAATCCAAACCATTCTGTGCTTCCATGAAACTGAACTTTTGTTCCTGCCTGAAGTAGGGAGAACTACAGAGAATATAAAACCAGATTCTATGAATCAAGTCCAACCATTAACCCAACACTACTAAACCATTTCCCTCAGCACCACATCTACACAGCTTTTAAATCCCTCCAGAGATGATGGCCTGTAGCTGGAGGAGAGAAACCCTTCAGAACAAAGAGAATAAAACTGCCTGGCAGGGGGGCTGGAACTGGATGATCTTTAAGGTCCCTTCTAACCTAAACCATTCCACGAATCTATAAATCTCCATCTGCTCTCTCCCTTTTCCTCCACAGCCTCAGAACAGAGAGCTAGAAGTCACCTTAATCTCTGCCTCAACACTAAATACCTTTACTGAACCTTCAGGGATCAAGGAATTTATTTATTCAATGAGATAATGCTTATCTCCTTCCAGGAGTCAAAAAGTCAGGGCAGATACATACCTAGCATGTAGCAAAGTCTCCCCCAACAGTGCTCCTGTGTATCCACTATCTTATCTCCAAGTGCAAGAGTTTTATTACCTTTGTAAAGCTCAATTTATCCAAGTGGAGCTTTCATGTGCAGCCTCGGGAACCCAAGAACACAGGTATTAACACAAGGTGAGAAATAAAACTGCTCTTCAAAGGCTCCTGTGACACTGCAGGAAACACACAGTGCTCCTCACACCCTCCTTCAAGGGACTAGAAGAATGCTCACTCTGTTTAAGCTGCTTTAATCACTTCTACTACAATGGGCAGATTAATAGTTGAGTATTTCTAGTTAATTATGGTGTGAGTAGCCTTCACAGAATTACCACTAACCCATGCTGCTTGTGCTATTGAGAAGGAAGAGAATTAATAAAGATGACAGCCAGGAGGATAGAGAAGTCAAGATCAGGCATTTTAAAGTATCTGTACAAAGGCAGATGAGACTTAAAACTCACACCTACAGAGTTGTTGTTGTTGTTGCTGCTGCTGCTGCAGGAATCACCAAGGATTGAATTGTTTGGTACCTAAAGTCCCAGGCAAACAATGAAGAGGGATTTGGTGAGCTACCCACCAACCATGAAGCCCAGGATTACACTGGAGAGGATGTCTGCATGGTTTTCACTGTTATCAGCTTAAAAAAAAAAATTAAAAATCCCACTTCAACTGCCCCTCACTCCAAGAAGGACGTGGAGAGGCTGCAGCACATCCAGAAAGGGAAATAAAGCTGGGGAAGGGTCTGAAGAACAGGGCTGGGGAGGAACAGCTGAGGGAACTTCCAATATCTGAAGGGGGCTCCAAGAAAGCTGGGGAGGGACTTTTTAAGATCTCAGGTAGTGACAGGACTGGGGGGAGTGGAATAAAGCTGGAAGTGGGGAGATTCAGGCTGGACATGAGGAAGAAATTCTTCCCCATGAGAGTGGTGAGAGCCTGGAATGGGTTGTCCAGGGAGGTGGTTGAGGCTCCATCCCTGGAGGTGTTTAAGGCTCTGGCCAGCCTGATCTAGTGTGGGATGTCCCTGGCCATGGCAGGGGGTTGGAACTGGCTGATCTTTATGGTCCCTTCCAACCCTGACTGATTCTATGGTTCTAACTGGAGGTGTTTAGGCTGGAAAAGAGGTTGAGGGGAGACCTCATTGCTCTCTACAACTCTCTGAAAGGAGGCTGGAGCCAGGTGGGAGTCGGTCTCCTCTCCCTATTATTAGGTGATAGGATGAGAGGAAATGGCCTGAAATTGAGCCAGGGGAGGTTTAAGTTGGTGATTAACCAAAATTTCCTCACTGCAAGGGTGGTCAGGCACTGGAACAGGCTGCCCAGGGTGGTGGTGGAGTCCCCATCCCTGGAGGTGTTCAAGAGAAGCGTGGCCATGGCACTGTGGGACATGGTTTGATGGCCATGGTGGTTAAGACTTGACCTTAGAGATCATCTCCAACCCAAACAATTCCATGATCCTTTAAAACACAAGGCAGAGCAGGCAGCAAAGTCTTTGCAGTCAGTGAATGCTAACAGAGAAGAGTCTGACTGTGGTGCATACAAATGGACAGAAGGATCTGATGCCCGAGAGGGGAAGGGAAGCTCTGAAGGGAAAAGCCTTTATTTGCAGATTCATCACACACTTGCCACCAGCAGCTTGCTGTCCTTCAGGGAAAGTTCTCACCAAAGGAGCTTACCTACATCCCAGAGCCTTTCCTGAACGGATAAAATTCTCTACAGCATCTCTGCAAGTGGGACTGCATTCCCAGGGTCACTTTGTCCCTTTTAACAAGAAAAGCTGCCCTCCCACTGACAACCAGCAGGTTCTAGGCTCTGCTTAAGAATACAGATTAGTGGCAAAACATTTTCCAGGGCATTGACGACTTCTAAAATGCTTTCTGCTCTATTTTTCTCCCTTTAAAACCAAACAAAGCCAAACAAAACCAAACACCCCACCCCACCCCCCCCAAAAAAAAAAAACAAAGCAGTCAAAGGGCAACAAAGCTGGGGAAGGGTCTGGAGAACAGGGCTGGGGAAGAGCAGCGGAGGGAGCTGGGGGTATTGAGCTTGGAAAAAAGGAGGCAAAACATTTTCCAGGGCATGAAGCACTTCTAAAGTGCTTTCTGCTCTATTTTTCTCCCTTTAAAGGAAAATGAAACAGACAAACAAAAAAGAAAAAACCAAGCAGTCAAAGGGCAACAAAGCTGGGGAGGAGCAGCTGAGGGACCTGAGGGTGTTGAGCTTGGACAAAAGGAGGCAAAACATTTTCCAGGGCATGAAGGACTTCTAAAATGTTTTCTGCTCTATTTTTCTCCCTTTAAAGAAAAATAAAACAAAAAACAAACAAACAAAACAAACAAACAAACAAAAAAAAAACCAACAACAAAAGAACCCAAACAGCCAAAGGGCAACAAAGCTGGGGAAGGGTCTGGAGAAGAGCAGCTGAGGGACCTGAGGGTGTTGAGCTTGGAGAAAGGGAGGCTGAGGGGAGACCTCATTGCTCTCTACAGCTCACTGAAAAGAGGTTGGGTCCAGGTGGGGGTCAGGCTCTTCTCCATAGGAACAAGTGATAGAAGAAGAAGAAATGGCCTCAAGTTGCACCAGGGAAGGTTTAGGGATATTAAGAACAATTTCTTTCCTGAAAATATGGTCAGGCAGCGCAACAGGCTGCCCAGGGAGGTGATGGAGTCCCCATCCCTGGAGATGTTAAAAACCACCTCTGCAAACATGGCACCTTGGGACATGGTTTAGTGGCTGTGGTAGTGTTGGGTTGATGGTTGGACTTGATGATCCCAGAGACCTTTTCCAAGCAAAACAGTTCTGTGACTGATGAGATGCAGGCCTGCTGAATTTCAACTCTAGTCTTTGTATCGGAGAAATCTTCATTAAACAACCAACCAGCAAAACCAAACAACCCCACAATTCTCTTTTCTCCCCTCAAGAGACATGCAGCCACCTGCAAGAATCCACAGACAGAAAGATATTTTCCATGGAATAAAAACCCTGAGCCAGGTTCCCTTTGATCTCTAACTCCAGCATGAGGTTCCACATGGACTAAACACATTTCCTGTACTTCAGGGTAAAGTGGGATCACAGAACTGTCAGGGTTGGAAAGGAGCTCAAGGCTCAGCCAGTTCCAACCCCCCTGCCATGGGCAGGGACAACCTCACACCCACAGCAGGTTGCTCACAGCCACATCCCAGCCTGGCTGCAAAAACCTCCAGGGATGAGGCTTTCCACCACCTCCCTGGGCAACCTCTGCCAGGCTCTCAACCACCCTCATGGGGAAGAATTTCTTCCTAAGCTCTATCCATCCTCACTCCCTTCAACACCTGTGCTCTCCATGTTAATGAAGCACTGTTAAATTGAGAAGTTTCCTTGCCCTCATAAAGAGGATTAAATTAAATTCCTCCTCTTTTCAGCCCAAGGTCTGAGAGCTGCCATGGCTTTCAACCCCTGATCTCTGCTTACATACACAAAAACTCCCCTGAAAGCAAACAACAAATCTGGGTTTGTCCTGTGGTGGCACTCCTGTTTGTTTGACCACAATACACAACTTGATCTCAAGTTTAGCTCTTCACCAAGGCTTGGTAATGACTCTGCAGGTTTGTGAAACCATTGAAGATGAGGAAATCAAAACATTTGGCTTGTCCATAGCACTGAGAGATTGGGGAAGTGATGTGGAATTAAGGCTCAGGTAGAGAGCCAAGTTTTGCTTTTGGTTGTGTTCCCAGTGCAAACTCAGAATGAACCCCCCTGAAACTGGGGGCAGATTGAGGATTAAACTTGGAGCCCCATTAGTGACAGCTGCAATGCAAGCATACAGTCACAGAATGGCAGAAGTTTGGAAGGGATTCTTCCAGAGCATCATCCAGGTCCAAAACCACCACCTGCCAGGGTAGGAATCAGCTAGAGAGGTCACGTTACACAGGAAATGTATCCAGGTGGGTTTTGAATGTCTCCATTGAAGGTTTTAAGGTTGGAAGAGACCCTTAAAGGCTCAGCCAGTTCCAGCCCCCCCCTGCTGTGGGCAGGGGGGGGCAACCCCACCCCACTAAAATCAAGGATGCTCAATGGGTCTCATCCAACCTTGGCCTTTGAGCACCTCCAGGGGGAGGGGGCAGCCCAACAAACCTCTCTGGGCAGCCTGCTCCAGGGGCTGCAGCACTCTTACAGTGAAAAATGTTTCTCTTTATATGTCCTGTTGGTACCTTCTCTCTGCTTGCAGCTTGCAATCCATTTGCCCCCTTTGTCCTATCACACTGGGACATTCCCTGAAGCAGAGCGCCTGGCCACCATCCTCCCCCACACTTCCCTGGCACACATCTTTAATCCCCCAGCAATGGAGGGGCAGACCCTCAGGGCTCCTCTGCTCCAAAGCCTCAGCCTTACCCCTCAGCCCTGGGTCTTGACTGGGGAGATTTTTTCCTCTGCCTCCATCCCAATTGACTTATCCATTCCATCACACCCCACCGCTAAATATCCTTCTCCTGCCTAAAAGCAATACACAATGGTGCTTCCCAAACAGAAAGAGAAAAAAAAAAAAAAAAAGAAGGAAGCCCCAAAAAAAGGAAACAAGTAAAACATTTCTCCAGATAGGGGAACAAGCTCCAAAAATGGCAGGCAGTGGGCTTATACTTGAAGCCCTAATACCCACAGCAACAAGGCAGGACGTGGACTAGGTCCCAGTCCCAAAAAAAAAAAAAACAAACAACAAAATCTACTTGGAAAGGGATTCAAAATTAACAATCTTTTTGGGTGAATGGCAGGAGACACATGAGTCCAGGCAGAAGGCTTCCAAATTGAGTCCAGCAAGCCCCCAAGTTCACATGCAGATGAG
The DNA here is from genome assembly GCF_027791375.1 of Indicator indicator. Classification (NCBI taxonomy): domain Eukaryota; kingdom Metazoa; phylum Chordata; class Aves; order Piciformes; family Indicatoridae; genus Indicator; species Indicator indicator. Next base: position 7,118,155 of record NC_072041.1, on the reverse strand, counting down.
GAGTTAGTGTGGAAATGCTTGAACAAAAAGGCTTGGCAAGCAAATGGCATCAGCTGTTGATTCAACTTTCACACCCAGGAAACCACATGCAGCTCAGCCATCGTCATCTGTGTCATTAACAAAGCAGACACAATATCATTAAGGGGCAACTAAGCAGCACCATTCTCAGAAAATAGCATTCCCCAGTCTACCCCCTCCAATGCATCTTGCTATTGCGAGGAGCTTCCAATGAGCTAGAGCTAGATGGCAATGTGGTGCGCACATGGATCGACATACAAAAATAGTAGAATTATTTAAAGCTGAAAAAACTAAATCGAAACACGAAATAGGCTCACTAATAGAAATTTTAAAAAGAATAATGAGCAAAAGAAACAGAGAACATAAGGAAATGAAGATTTCAACAATAACTAACACACTGAGAGGGTTTTTTACACTACAGATCTCTAGCACGGTCGGGCAGTAAGATGGGGATTTTTCAAAACAGCTTTAATGCACAGAAGACAGCCAGGCACCAAATTGTTCAATAAGTAGCGATGTCAAGATCAAAAGGCTAAAGAGGGCTGCCATCCTAGCTTGTAGCAAATATCACACTTCCTGAGACAGAGATAGCCAAAATCTTACTAGAGAAGCAGAGAATTGTTTGGGTTGGAAAAGAACCCCGCCTAATTACCAGATCATCCAGTCCAAGCATCAACCCAACACCAACCCATAATGGGCCACAAAGCCATGGCCCCAAGAATTTAGCCAAATGGCCAAAAAATACAAGCCTGTTAGATAAACAACCCAATGATCTAACACACGGATGCAAACCAAAGCCCACCATACTCTAGATACGCTTTGCAGCAGACCTGTTCCATTAATTCCTACTGACCATTTACGAATAATTCTATTAAGACAAGAACAACAAACATTGTTCCATGACATTAAGAATACCAACCTAAAACCTTCCACCATCTAGTTAGAGACTGACAGAGATAAGACTGAGGCCATTTCTACTTCTTGTCTACTATATAAATTTTATAACAAAGGGAGAAGACAGACCAACACCCAAAGCCACTGACTTGTTAACAACCTCCTATATCACGTAGTTTATGTAGAGAGCCAGAAGGTCTCCTCCAATGATGGTCTTTCATATCCGAGAGGTCATTGTTCCAAAAAGAGAGCACGATTACTTTAAGAGTGCTATGCAATACTGGGGAGGAAACAGACCAGACCAAGGAGAACCACAGATCCAGCTGACAAACATATCCAAAACTCCATAAGATCCGCCAAACTCACACACCAGAGCAGGAAAAAGATCCGTCCCACCCCAGCTACTCCAGGAAATTGTGCTATGATATTTCACCTGGGCAGCCTGTACCTCCTGCAATAATTCACATCAACACTGTCGAGGATCAAATTATAACACTCAAACATATACAAACCTACGGTGCTTTCTTTTCTACAATTTCTACCTATCAGTATCTATATACAAATAACCTTAAATTATTATCTACTCCTTGAGCCACATCTGAATCTCAGACACGCCCACAAATATACAGAAAAATTTAACCCTCTGAATAGCAAAGCAACTTCACTAGGAAATCAGCATCCCTCTGGTAGTCTTTTGTGTTAAGTCTATATACATAGGAAGGTACAAACTCCGAGGCTAATTAGAATTATCCCCAGTAATTGAATTATAGCCTGATAAAAGTAATTAACTTAATGAGTATCATGTTCTGAATGAAAATATTGGTTTGGATCATAATTATACTCAATATATAAAAAATCCCTCTCAGAAAAACATTATAAATTAAGCTTCAGTTGATGTTAGTACTAATTCTGGAGACGTTTTTAAAAAGTTTTCCAAAGGCATGTTAGCAGAATATTTCATTTTTCAAAAACTGATACTAAAAGACACAAACCCAAGCTGGAACTAAAAATCAAACAAAAAAACTAGCCAAAACAAAACTATTATCAGTTTTGTACGACGCTATGCCTCTGGTCTGAAGCGAACAACATACCACCAGCCCTCCCAAGCACCTACCCGACCCCATACCCGATACATAGTAACAACGAATTCTCGCTTCCCCGGGCCACCCCACCCCACACTCGCAGGCCCCCCCCCCCCCCCCCCCACCCCCTAAGCCCACAAACAAGACCCCAGCCCCGACACCAACACCGGCATAATCCCAGCTCGCGACCTAGGCCGAGCAACCCCACGAATATAGAAACCAACCCATACACTAATAGCCCATGACATCTGTGTAGCTGTCTCATTGGGCTCAGTGCCTTCTTCTTAAGCTCCATAGCACCCACGCACTTCACCAGCAGACATCATATGCAACCCGCAAGGCCGTAATTAGAGTAACAGATGAAGATTTAGTCAAATTTAGAAGCTTATGGAAAATAATGTATTACATTTGTCTTGCTTGAGTGAGTGATTTGTTTTCCACAGCCATCCAGTCCTATCTGCAAACTGCAAGGGTCTAATCTACAGAGATCTTATTTGAAGTTGTTAAGAAATTCAAGAGCTCCAATTTAAGGGTATAGGGTAAGGTTTTGCCCCAGACCTACTCGACGCTGAGAACGCTGGTTCTTAAAGTTTTGTTTTCCTAAAGCTTCTAGATAAGAGAATTAAAGCTTCCCACCAATAGAGATATACACAGGAGGAATCAAAAGGTAAATTCTAAATGCACCATACACAGAAAGTGACACAAGTGGACTACACTGGCAACAGAGGAAGCTGTATCTTTGAAGAACAATACAAGCACATAGTAACACCTAGGCCCAGGTTATCAAATCTGAAATAAAACTCAATCGTACAAACCCACAAAACATGAGGTGGATAGATGTTATTCAGTAATATATTGTTCATTTTTTTATTATTAATTATTTAAATAAAGACCCACATAACAATAAAACAACCTCTTTAATAAACCACCATCCAATCCAGGGTCCCCGCTGCCCATAGCTTATTAAATCAACAAAATCAACTGCAAGAGTTAAGAGTTAACCAAGGAAAAAGAATTCAGAATGAAGCACAGACCTATAGCACAGCTATGAACAGACAGCCTGCCTTCCATACCAGCATCACACCTAAGCAACTTCTTCTTCTTCTCCACCCCGCCCCCCTTGGGCTGCTCCCATTACAAACGCAGTTGGAGTAAGGCAGCCACAGGATTCATACCACTTCAATATCTCAGAGGGCCAAGGCCCACTGTGGAGCACTTGTTAGAAAAGCAGGATCAAAGGGAAGCATCCTCCTTCCTCCTTCGCATAACAACATCCCTACATTAGCATACCAACCACCCAAGTTTTCTTCAGGCTGCCAACCACAGAAAATAAAAAAGAAACCAACAGAGGATTTGGACAGCCTGGCCTCATGCTAATGGCTGACGCATGCACAACTGTACCTTGCAGCAGCAGTTTAGACAACAAAGACCTGGCAATCTACGTCCAAGAACAAAATGTAGCACTCACCCCATACAAACCTACTTCTTGGAGGGCTTTCATTTGGCGCACAGCTTCACGCAGCAGCTTCCCAACTTCACCACTTCTAAAGGGGTGGACCAGGCAGATCCAGAGGAGGCCACATAGATGAACAAAAGGGCTGGAGGAACCTCCCTCTATGGGGCCAGGCTGACAGCTGGGAGAAGAGACTTGCTACACGTCGACCCCACCCCTTATTTTTAGCGCAGCCTACCAGTTTCTGCCGTCGGCTACAGGAGAGCTGGGGAGGACCTAAACAAGGGCTTGAAGTGATAGAGGTGAGGGAATTTGTGGCACTTGATCAGGACGCCGCTGATTATTCGGTCCGACCCCCTGCGGCCCAACCACCTCCCCCTGGCTGGAATGTTTGCTCCCCTGCCCCGGTAGCCCCTCGCGGCCCACTCAGGCGGTCAACCCGGCCCGGAAGGAAGGAGTGCGGACACCCATGCCCTAGGCCGTGGGGCCGAAGGCCTTGTCACCAAAAACCTTAGCCCAACCCCCCAACCCCAATCGAAGCCTTATATCCCAGTCCCAATCCAACCCACCCCCCCTACGACAGCCTTAAACCCCGACCCGTTCCCCCCAAAACCCATCTGTGAACGATGAATTTTAGCCACTCTTCACAAAGACAACTTCTCAGTGCAAGTACATTTAAAAAAATAAACCAAAAATCATGTCAGCCCAGTCTCCGGTTCCCATATTACAAACTTCACATCTCAGAAGGGGAAACCCCCTCTAAAAAAAAAACAAAAAAAAAAGCCATATTACATTCCAATTACCAGCTGCATGGCTGGCTGCTGGCAGGAACACACCATTTCATTGAAAAATCCACATGGAAATATTACCTCCCCTTCCCCCATGACCGCCCAGGCTCGCGCAACCCAAGCAATACAGAGCTTTCTTGCCCACTGTACCCAAGAGGCCGTTCCCGCCGCCCTTAGCGCTGCTCGGGTTCCAGCTCCAGGCTCCCCAAATGATTTGGTTTTGATTGAATCTAGGCAGAACATTTGCATCTTGTTACACCACTGATATTTTAGCTTCCAAAAGTTTTCAGACATCCCCCCCACCCGGGCTTCTCATAAGCACATTTTTATAAGTTCCCTTCATTAAGAAAGGCAAAAAACACCAAGACCCAACGAGTTTTGACCCCTGCTGCCTCTGACAATGCTAAGCTTTGTCCTTACACCCAGCTGCAGCACAATTTAAGAATAAAAGATCCTCCTTTTTTATTTTTTTTTTAAAGTGGACTTTTTTAATTAAATCTATCCCCAATGAAAAATTACCATCCTGAGGTTAAAAACAATTCTTTCCAGTTCAATTCTTAGTACCAAACACCATTAAAGTCTCTTTAATTGGTAAACGAGGGGAAAAAAAAATAAAACAATGTAAGACCAAACTATAAACTGGGGCAGAAGACCATAACTATACTCTAAAAAATATCTGCCACTAATGTCGGCAGAGCAGATTTGACCATGCGACACACCGCGCATCCGACGACATCCGTAAAGAGCAAGCAGTACGTCAATCAGTGGGGACATCAGCCAAGAGGGATTTCACGAGGATAGAATCACAATCAGATATAGCTAGACGGAGAAACCACAGGGATCAGAGGAATCACAGAAATCCACAGAATCAGAGAAATCCAGAATCAGTTCTTCACAGAATCAATAATCACGAATCACAGAATCACAGAATCAACAGAATCCAGAATCACAGAATCACAGAATCACATAAGTAATCACAATAAATAAAGAATCCACAGAATCAGTCATGTGTTTGACAAGGTGTCGACATCCACTCAAGGATCACCATTTCCAAACCATACCCACCTGCCGGTATAGGGCAGGGACCCAACAATAGCAAACATAAAAAATAACCAAACACAAATAAACTACATCAGTAGCTGGCCTAGTAAAAGCCTCAACCCAGACACTAGGACCTTAAACACCTCCAGAGGATTGGAGCCAATCAACCACCACCCACTGGAACAACCACATTCCAAGGCTCTTATCAAATAAAACAGTACACACTCAATTAACAGGTGCAGCCCGTCTTCCTCCTATCACCACACATGACCTGCAATACATCTAATATACCCCTGAAAACAAACCCGCTATCAATCCAACTCAACACAAACTCACAGTCCCTGACATTAATACCAACCACAGCTCACACTCCCCTACCCTACCATCACCTCACATAGCATTCAAAATGCTGCCACAACGCCAGAATCCAGGCCGAAGCCACCCGCCGAAGATCACCAATAATAATATTAACCGCGCCTATTACAAGCACACCATCAGCAATAACTAACCCCCACCACACTCCGTCTGTACCTCATAGCCGAAAGCAGAACTACCAGCCCTTCTGCTACATCCCTGGTGAGTCTACCTTTACTCTGGACACCTTTCAAACAGCATAAACTCACCTTAAGCCCTCTTGTTAACAGAGTAGCTCCAGAACTGGATGCAGTACTCTCAGGAGTGGTCCTCAGCAGAGAGGAGCAGAGGGGGAGAATCCCCTCCCTGGACATCCTGTCTTGGTCCACACTTCTTACCTGCTGCAGAGCCCCTAAGGCTCTGCTTGGCTCTCGTGGGCTGCAAGTGTCACTGACCAAAGCTTCCTGGTGAGCCTTCTACATACAGTAATAATTATCCCCACAGCAAACAGCTAAAGATATTATTACATTATAAAGATTAAAAATACCAAGTCCCTACTCCTCATATGGCTGCTACTCTAGTAAAAAAAAACAGCACTTACAACATGCCAGGTCCTTGGATCTGTGCTTTAGGGGATTCAATAAAATAGGTCCAATCGAAACCCAAAACTAGTCAAAATAGTAGGTTGAGACAAAGCTCTCCACAGAACAGCTCAGCACCTGCATGCAGCTAAAATATATATAAGAGAGAGGGGGAATAAAAAAATAATAAAAAAAAAAATGAGCAGGGAATAGCGACTACATGCCATAGAAAGGTTTTCAGATAAACAGAAGAATAACAAAATGACAAACAACAATCAAAAAAACCGGTATTACAAGAATACAATACGACACGTATATGTTCTAACAAGCAAGTCAAAAGGGAAGCAAATAATATAAAAAGAATAAGACATACCAGGAAGTAGTTCAGGGACCTTACAAATAAAAATTAGCAAAAAAAAAACATAAAAGATAATAGAAGATATTAAAATAGATACTGTATAGAATTTCAAAAATGTAAAAAATGAGTGGTATTCAGTAATACAGAAGGTTTATCTCACTAAAACAGGATATACAGGTGAGCAGACGACATAATTTGGCACAGCTTTCAGCCCAATAAAGATTACCCAATATAACGAAATACGCCAGATACAATAACACACCCACCCACCAATACATATCACTAAAAATAACAAACAAAATAATAAAACCTTAACTTCTTCCCCATCACCCCCACCACCCCCCACCCCATCCCCCTCACACACTTTTCACACCGTCACCATTACAGCTCTCGCCACCCCCACAGCCTAAACCACCCCACCCCCCCCCCCACCACCCCCCCCCCCCCCCACCCCCCCCCCCCCCCCCCCCCACCCCCCCCACCCCCCCCCCCCCCCCCCCCCCCCCCCCCCCCCCCCCCCCCCACCCCCCCCACCCCACCCCCCACCCCACCCACCCCCCCCCACCCCCCCCCCCCCCCCCCCCCCCCCCCCCCCCCCCCCCCACCCCCCCCCCCCCCCCCCCCCCCCCACCACACCCCATAGTTATCTCTCCACCCCCGTCCATCCCCCCACACTCATCCCCCATACATACCTCATCCACCCTCCTCCTACATTAATGAATCTCGTCCCTTTTCACTCCCTCACCCGTACCCCCCCCCCATCGTTTCCCCCACTTCGCCGATCTTCCCAGCGGCAATCGTCCTCTTGTAATTTATCACATCACCACCACATCTTCCCCCTCCAGCCCTCTAACTTTTGCGCAGAAACCTAGAAGTCGCCCCGCCTTCCACTGCGAGCCCAACCATTATCCACACAAGCCCTTCACATCCTTGTTCAAACCCCTCACTCAATTTGTCTGTCCTAAAACGGCACACCTTACTCATCACCTTCCTTTTGTCTTCTATGTCCACCCTTCATTCCTATTTGCGCAACCGCATGACCAGCTTCCTCCTAACATCCCACTCTAATCGCTATTATCTCGCCATGCCATTTCATACCCTTTCTTATTTATTCCTGCCCAGCCCCAGCCCACACATTCTGATAAACCTTCCCTCATTCATCTTCAAAAACATTCACTCCATCAGACTTATCGGATACCCATTCCCATTCCTTTTTAAATTCCCATTCATCTCCAATATTACGACAAACCCCCCCATGCCCCTCAACCCAGCAACCACATCACATCACCAAACAATCACCCCCCACCCGGTTCAGTTCCAAAACCCCCCCCCCTAAAACACCTCTTAGCCGTCCCACAACCCATGCCCATGCCCCCACTAGCCCTTCCCTGCCAATAACCACCACATCCCACCTCCCATCGTACCCCTTTCACAGCATGCGGCCCATTCCTCCATAGCCCTGTGTGGTAAGTTGGTCGCGGCGCCCTCGCCCTGCCTCCTACCCTCCCCCCCACCTATCCGTTTAGCTGTAGAGAGCAATAGGGTCTCCTCTCAGCCTATGTCCTTCCTGCCTTTCCCAGAAGACAGGAGGATATCAGCACTCCAGCCTCAACTGGCCATGGAACTTGATTAATTGAGGGAAAAAAAAAAAAATAAGGAAAAAGCACATTTATCTTCCCATTGCCATAAGCAGGCACACACTTACCAACAGGAACATGGACAACACTTTTTGACTTCAGATGCTGGGGCCTCATTCAGCTCAGCTGCCCAAAGCCTGAGGGGCAGGCACTTATGTGATGATGAGCATGGTGCTGGGTTTACATCCCCAACCTCTGTACTCAGCACTGGTGAGGCCACACCTTGAGTCCTGGGTTAATTTTTGGGTCCCTCGCTCCAAGAAGGACATTGAGAGGCTGGAGCAGATCCAGAGAAGGGCAAGGAAGCTGGGGAAGGGTCTGGAGGACAGGGCTGGGGAGGAGCAGCTGAGGGAGCTGGGGGTGTTCAGCCTGCAGAAAAGGAGGCTGAGGGGAGACCTCATTGCCTTCTACAACTCCCTCAAAGGAAGCTGGAGCCAGGTGGGGGTTGGTCAATTCTCCCAAGGAACAAGAGGTTGGACAAAGGGAAATGGCCTCAAGTTGCACCAGGGGAGGTTTAGGTTGGATATTAGAAGAAAATTCTTCACTGAAAGGGAAAAAAAAGAAGGCAATTTAGGACTGCAATATCTGCCAGACTCCTTTTTCTCTTCTGTAATTCAGTTGCAAACAAAAACAAGAGTAAAATATGATCTAGGTGCTGTCCTGCTTGTGCACTCTAATACCTTCTAGACCTCAGAACTGTTTCTTGCATTGGGATGTCCATGAAAAAAACTATTTGGGGGGAATGGAACAAAGGAGCTGGAAGATATTTTCCTAACATGAAGCCATTGGGAATGCTAAAAAAAAATGCACAGGCAGAGATTTGATGGAAAAATCATCTTGGATCACCTCCCACTGTTATTTTTAAGAGTAGAAGTTCCAGCTGCCTTTATTTAAAGGAATTCTTTCACCTCTGAATTCCACCACTGCATTTTTTTTCACTTCACAAGGGCTTTGTGTCTTCAACCAACCACAGACACATCACACAGGGCTTTGAAACCAAGACTGACTTCAGTGACTTCCCAACATAATCACCTGCCTGGTGCTTTCCTGGTAGCTGAGCATTTCAAACAAGGAATCTTTGCTGGCTGTCACCTCTTTAATCAAGTGGTCATCCTGGAAAGGAAATAAATGTGATGTATCACTATCTGCTTGGCATTCTTGCACACTGACTTGGTGGCTCATTGGCCCCGTTTGCTGGAATTAAGCAAAGTGGTTCTGTTCTTGGTGTGAAACAACAACAAGGTATAATAAAAAAAAAAAAAAAAAAAACCACCTTCTGGGACATCCAAGGGAGAGCCATGAGGATGATTAGGGGACTTGAGCATCTCCCCTGTGAAGAGAGACTGAGAGCCCTGGGGCTGGTTAGTGTGGAGAAGAGAAGGCTGAGAGGGATCTGATCAATGTCTGTCAATAGCTGAGGGGTGGGGAACAAAGGGAGGAGGTCAATCTCTCTTCAGTGGTGCACAGTAATAAGACAGGGAACAATGGATGCAAACTTGAACAGAGAAGGATTCACCTCAAGATGAGGAGAAACTTCTTTACAGTGAGGGTGACAGAGCCCTGGAGCAGGCTGCCCAGGAGGGTTGTGGAGTCTCCTTCTCTGGAGACTTTCAAAACTCACCTGGATGTGCATTCCTGCGGGGACTACCTTGGGTGACCCTGCTTTTGGCAGGAAGGGGGTTGAATTGGATGATCTCTGGAGGTCCCATCCAACCTCTAACATTCTGTGATCTGGCCAGCTTGGTGTTTCCACCACCACCAGGTTTCCACTACCTGCAGCAGTGCCTTTCCAAGGGGCTTCCCAGCAGCCTGTGCACAACCACACACCCACCTTTGCAAGATCACAAGCCTGAGATAGAAGCTCAGGTGCACATCCAGCTTTCTGCAGGTCCTAACAGCACCATCAGGAGATGGGCATGAGGTTGAATTTTTTTTTTTCTCCCCCCACTTGGAGCTCATTGCCCTAAAGAAAACTCCAGCATCAAAGGCTTCCCAGCAAGATAAGGTGAACCCAACGTGTGTATTTATAAACACTTGGGCACAAACATGCCAGGGCAGAGAAACCTTTCCCTGCAAAAACAAACAAGAAATCACTGGCCCCAGCAGGGTGAGGAGAGTGGGGTGCTGACAAACACTGCAACACCCCCATTAGGCTGATGAGAATGAAATGGAATTGACTAATCCGTTCTGGCTGCAAGAAACACATTTTAAACAGCACATCCATTACTCCATCTGCATGCAAAAAGAATGCTCCAGGCCACCAATGAAAAAAAAATACCAAGCTACCCCCCTAAAAGAGCTGTGTGGTGGCCAGCTGGTGGCTGAAGGTCACTGGAGAGTGGAATAATCATTTCAGAGAGATGCATGTGCCATCAAACACGCTGCAGAGCAAATCCTGCTGTGGGACAGGTTGGTGTGGCACTTTGGGATGCAGGTTGATGGCCATGGTGGCCTCAGGTTGATGGTTGGACTCGATCTTGGAGGTCTTTTCCAACCAAAATTAATTTTATTGTCAAGCATCAGGACAAAAACCTGTTTCCAGAGCAGGAAGGGTGCTGGAAACAGGAGCTGTGACTGCCTAAAAAGGAGTCCCCCTTTGCTCTCTTGAATGTCTGTGGTTTATGTGTGGACATGGCACTTCAGCACATGGTTTAACAGCCATGGTGGCCTTAGGTTGATGGTTGGACTTGATCTCAGAGGTCTTTTCCAACTGAAACAACTCTATGTGAGAGCAGCCACCCTTCAGCACAGGCTTGGGGGTGAAACTAAGCTGTGCATGAGCAGAATAGATAGAATTAAGCATGTATCAGCAGGAAGGTTGAACTTAAATGGCCCACAAGCCTCCTCTTCCCCGAGAGGAGAAAAGAAATCACATCTCCATGAAAAAGAAGAAGCATTCTCCACTTTTGATGACATAACCTCACAGCCAGCACATCCTCCTCCACCAAACGCAGCTTCCTCTGAGGCACCACTACTCCCATCTCCTTGGTACCAACCACAAAAACAACCACCACCACCCAGTGCCACCATGGCACCTACTACTCCAGACTGAAATAAAGAAGCCAACTTCTTTCCCATCCACGTTCTGTCGGTGCTCCAGCCACGGAAGCAGAGTCACACAGGCTTGAAACGGATGCACTCAAGACTCTCTTTCACTTAACCAGGCCAGAAACGACTCCTCCAACACATCCACCTGCCTATAAAGAAAAAAATCTCTCTACCCCCCCGAGTTAATTCGCTAAAGGAAGGCTGTTAGAGAAGCTGATGGCTCAGAGCTACGCCGAGAGCACACTGCAGTCCTGTTAACGCTGGACAGAAGAGATTCAGCTACGCTTCAGAGCCCACAGCGCCGAGAAACGCCGGCTGCCTCCAACAGAAAAAAAAAAACCCACCACCGCACCACCCTGAGATAGGATTACATTTCTTCTGCAGACAAGGAAAAAAAACCCACAAGGCTAGGAAAGGAGGCAAAATAAACCCCAAAACACCACGTTTTGAAACCGAAAGATGCCCAAACTCCAAACGGGAGTGTCCACACCAGCCCCGAAGGACCCGCAGCTCAGCAGACAATGCAGGAATCTCCCTGCAGAATCCCAACTGCCTCTCTCTCTTTTTTTTTTTTTTTTTTCCTTTCCATCCCTCTGGCCTCCATCTCTGCCACAGTTATGCTAGGCAGGAGAACACAGCAAGCCGAGGAGAAGGCTATCCATCGAGCAGGGGAGAACACCATGTAAAAGAAAAGGAAAAAAAAACAAACACACCAGCCCAGGACTTCCCGAGAAGGCTTAAGAGAAACCTCCTGATCGCCTGGGTTTTTACACAAAGGCTGTTGTTAGGGCTTTTGTTTTGCCTAATTCCGAGGAAGATCTTTTAAGAGTGCAAAAAACCTTCCCCCTGCAGTATTTGCAACCCAAATATTGCAGCACTGAGCTAATTTTGGGAGAGCTTGGCACACAAAAAAATCGACTACTGGAGTGATTAGATCAGAAAACGAAGGCAAGCTAAATTTAGGAGGAACTATGCAATACAATATTAATAACAGATTCTTTCCCTTCTCCAAAAAAAAAAAAAAAGGTTGTTTTTTTTTTTTAATTACTCTATTTTTTTTAAGTCAAACTGACAATTCTCTTTTTAATATCAAGCTTGCCAGCTTCCCAGGGAAGGACTCTACAATTTTCAGGCCGCCAAGCTGAGGGGCAACCCCCCACATACACATTGTGGCAAAGCCTTGGGAGCATCCTGGGAGCATCTTCGCCAGGGAAGGAACCCCGGGATGGTGGAAGGCTTGTCCCCAGGGGTCTCCCCAAGGCTTCCTCCACCCCAAGGAGAGAACCCTAGGGTGGGAGGAGGCCTGGCCGCATATACCCAAGGGTCTCCTCAACGCTTCCTCTATCCCAAGGAAGGAGCCCCAAGGGTCTCACCATGGCTTCCTCTGCCTCTGGGAAAGAGCCCTGGGGTAAGGAGAGGCCCATCCGCATGTCCCCAGGAGTCTGCCTAAGGCTTCCTCCGACCCAGCGAGGGCCTTGCTCATTTCCCCGCACTGCAGGAGCCGGCGGCCCGCATCCCCCCGCCCTCTCCCGCAGGCTCAAGGCTCCCCCCGCCGCCAGCCGCTCACTTTCTCTTGTACTCATCCCGCTCCCGCTTGACTTTGGCCAGCACGTTGTAAAGGGCTCGGATCTCGGGGGTGATGGTGTCGATCTGGACTCCGACGCCGTCGGGATGGATCCAGGAGACACCGGGCCCCTGCACCGTCTCCAACCCGCCGCCTCCGGTTCGCCGCACCTGGGTGTAGCTCCAGATGGTACCGGGCAAGCGGCTGTAGTGGGGGGGCGAGGCGAGGGGAGCGGCGGCCAGCCCGTGGCCGGGGCCAGGCGGCAGCAGCAGCGGCGAGGTACCGGAGTCGGTCTGCACGGCCTGGTCGCGGGAGAAGGTCTTGTACCGGAGGCGGCGGTCGCGTTCGCTCTGCTGGGCCGCCAGCTGCTTCTCCAGCAGCCGGTTCCGCCGCTCCAGCTCATGGACCTTGGCCAGGAAGCAGCGGAACCGCACGTTCAGTCCCTTCAGCAGGTGGATGTTGGAGCCCAAGTCGTTACGAAGAGCCGCCGTTACCGGCGGACCCCCCGCCGCTGCCGCCGCTGAACTGCCGGGACCGCCTGCGCCGCCGGGGCCCAGAGGGCAGGAGGCGGCGGCGGCGGCGGCAGCGGGGGAGAAGGCGCGGGCCATCTCTCCGAAGAGCAGCGAGTTCATCGCCTCAGACCCTGAGGGGAGGTGAGGGCAGGCGGGAAGCGGGGGGCTGCGGCCGGAAGAGGCTGCTTAACGGTCGCCGCGGCTTAGGCGGAATGACCGTTGCGGAGCGCGCTGAGACGCCAGCAGCCACGGGGCCGAGAGCTGAGAGACGAAGCGAGACACCTGGACCCACACCTCCACGCTCCTGCGGCTGCCGCCGCCGCTACCCGGGCACTGAGCGGCCGGCGGCGCGGGGCGGGCCCTGATCCGCCTCGCCGCGCCCCCCGGCGCCAGGGGCTGCGGGAGCGCGGCCGGCAGGCCACGCCCCTCGGTCAGCAGACCACGCCCCTCAACCACCAAGTCACGCCCCTCCACCACCAGGATAGGACCTCATCAAACAGACCACGCCCTCTTCGGCGCTGGGGCACGCCCACAGCGACAGGCCACGCCTCTCATTGCATCCTCTCTGTCGCGTAGTCCCGCCCCAAACCCCGCCTTTCATGTTCAGGCCACGCCCCCGCCGCCGCGTGTCCGTGGCGGTTCCCGACACGTGTGGCGCTGGGGGAGCTAAGGAGGAGTTAAGGGGCCAAAAGCCCCCCCAGGTTAATCCATACAACGCTGAAACACAGAATGGTGTCAGCTGGAAAAGGGCCTTTAAGAGCATCAAGTACAAACGAACTCAGGAGGTTTCACCTGAACTGAAGGAGAAACTTCACTCTGAAGGTGCTGGATCCCTGTAGCAGGCTGCCCAGAAAGGTTATGGAGAAAATCCAAACCCGCTGGAATATTGTGATCCTGGGCAAGCTGCTCTGGGTGATCCTGCTTTAGCAGGGCGGTTGCACTGGATGATCTCCAGAGGTGCTTTCCGATGCCTGCCTTGCTGGGATGCTGGGATTCTGTGTCCAACTATTCTCTATCTCTGCCGAGGCTGGTGCTAAGCCATGGGCCTCAGCACCACATTTAAACACCTGCAGGGATGAGGATTCAACCAGCTTCCTGGGGAGGCTGGCCCAGGGCTTGAAAACCCTTTCAGCAAAGAAGTTTCTTCTCATGTTCAACCTAAAAGTTCTCTGGTGCAACTTGCAGCCATTTCATCTTCTATCTCTTGTTCCTTGGGAGAAGGGACTGTCCCCCACCTCATTCCAACCTCCTTTCAGGTAGCTGTAGAGAGCCAGAAGCTCTTCCCTCAGCCTCCTTTTTTCCAGGCTGAACACCCTCAGGTGCTCCTCCCCAGCCCTGTTCTCCAGATCCTTCCCCAGCTTCCTTGCCCTTGTCTGGCCCTGCTCCAGCTTCTCAATGTCCTTCTTGGAGTGAGTGGCCTGAAGCAGAACCCAGGACTCAAGGTGTGGCCTCACCAGTGCTGAGTAGAGGGTGACAATCACTTCCCTGGTCCTGCTGGTCACGTTGCTGAGCCAAGCCAGGATTCTGTTGGCCTCCTTGGCCACCTGAGCACACACTGATTCATCTTTGCCTGCTGTTGGCTGGCACCCTCAAGTCTTTCTCTGCTGGGCAGTTTCCAGCCCCCAGCCTGGAGCATTCCTGGGGTTGTGGTGCAGGACCCAGCACCTGGCCTTGTTGAACCTCATCTCTTCGTCCTCAGCCCATCGATACAGCCTGGCCAGATCCCTGTGTAGAGCCTCCTGACACTCCATCAGATCAAGAGTCCCTCTCACCTTAGCACAAACTGACTGAGGGTGCCTCAATCCCCTCCTCCAGATCATTGATAAAGATATTGAAGACAGCTGGTCCCAGAACTGAGCCCTGGAGGACACCAGGCTGAGGTTACACCACTGAGTGACAATGAACAAAGAGAGCAGGGTGGTTCTGCCCAGTGAAACACTCCCTGTCCTTGCTCCTGGCTCTCAGGGAAATCATCTAATTGATGAGATTAGATTATGAGGGATGAATTTTGTTATCCCAATGCAGAGTCCTGCCCAAGTGCTAAATAACATTGATATTAAAATAATTAAGTTATTAAATAAACCTTTCCCAATGCTGCAATCAACAGATATTGTTTAGTTGAATGACTTGATTACTTTGTTTCAGTGCCCCAGATTGGAATGATGCTGCTTGAGCAAGCAATGTGCATGGAAAACTCTCAGGAGTGCTGGTGTAAAGCTGTAGTAACACTGATGTAAAGCTGTAGTTCATAGAATGGCTTAGAGCAGAAGGGACCCTAGAGATCACCTACTTCAACCTCCCTGCCACGGGCAGGGACACCTCTCAGCTAGACTCAGCTGCTCAAGGCCTCATCCAGCCTGGCCTTGAACACCTCCAGGGAGGAGGCAGCCACAGCCTCTCTGGGCAGCCTGTGCCAGAGTCTCACCACCCTCCTACTGAAGAACTTCTTCCTCAGCTCCACTCTAACCCTGCTCTCCCTCAACTTCAAACCATTCCCCCTGGTCCTGTCTCAGACACCCTCAGGAAAAGTCCCTCTGCAGCCTTCCTGCAGGATCCCTTCAGGTACTGGAAGGCAGCTTTGAGGTCCCCCTGGAGTCTTCCCTTCTCCAGGCTGAACACCCCCAGCTCCCTCATCCTATCCTCACAGCAGAGGTGCTCCAGCCCTTGGACCATCCTTGTGGCACTGCTGTGGACTCACTCTTGTGCTGGGGACACCAGCACTGGAGGCAGCATTTAAGGCTGGGGGCTCAGCAGAGCAGAATGAAGAGGCAGAATCTCCTCTCTTGTCTGTATTTGCTCAAATAGGCTTTGAAATGAGAATTTGCTGCTTTGCCTGGTACCATTCCCAGTGAGCCAGCATTGCTAGAGGGGCAGTGTTTGTACTGAGCTGCACAGGCAGCAGCCCCCCCCTTTGCTCAAAGTCCATCAGCAGCCACCAGCTGAGCTCAGCACCGTAAGCCAAGGCTCTTCAAAGGCTCTCTTAAGGTGTTACAAACCTCTGCTTTGCCAGCACCTCCTGGAAAAGAAATGAAAAGTCCTGGGTGGAGGCCTCTTTGTTAAGAGGGTGACTCAAAGGAACACCTGAAAAGATTATCTCTGGCCCAACACCAGAAGGCTTTACCCTCAGCTGTAACCTCTGCTGGCTGCTGAGGCTACCGAAAGCAGCGGTGGTGAGGGCTCCGTTCTGGAGCTGGTGGTGGACAACCAGAGCAGCTCACTGGGAGCAGGGTGTGATCATGCACGGACCTTCCCACCCCCCAGGACTCATGGTGTGGCCTCACCAGTGCCCAGTCCAGGAGCACAGTCACTTCCCTGGTCCTGCTGGCCACACCATTGCTGATCCAAGCCAGGCTGCAGACACCTGGGCACACCCTGACTCATCTTCATCTACTGTGAACCAGCACCCCTAGGTCCTTCTCTTCTGGGCACTTTCCAGCCACTCTGCTCCAACCCACGGGGGTGTTGTCATCCAGCACTTGGCCTTGTTACCCCCAAACCCTGCTGGACAACCAGAGATGTTTTTATTTCCCCTTTGAGGAAGCAGGAAAGCATCAGAGGGGATGATAAACCAAGCAGTCAATGAATGCTTTGTGTACCTGCCTGGTGAGACTATGCTGTGACCACTCATTAGGCAGCACCCATGGCCATGGTGCTGAGGATGGATTCTCCACAGCCCTATCTGAAGGTCATTAAATCCATGAGTCCATGGGGATGGGCTTTGGCTCAGCCCTGGGATGAACATGGTCACCACCAGCATCCTGCTCCACCACCGGGCTACGGTTTCATCTCAGCCCCTGAAAGTGAATCATCCTGAATGAACTGCAACAATTAATTAGGCTGGGAGAAATGGGAATCCCTCTTCCACCAGGGCTCCTGCAAGATCAGCATGGAGCTGCTGTGTTGCCACAGACAGGGTGCCAAGCAGGCAGGGTCTGGCGTGTGGGACAACCCCCGGCAGCGGCCGGGGACATTCCTGCAGGGATTCCTCCAATTCCTGCCGTGGAAAGCTCTCTGCTGCCTGCCAATTGCAGATATAAATAATGAGGCACTGATCAGCCCTTTCCTATTTGGACAGGCAGGAAAAGGGATGGGAAATGAGGCTATTTTCTGACCTCAGAAGGCAGAATAACTGTGCCCACCCCCAGCCATGGCAGTGATTTAGCAGCTGGATTTATTTTGGCTCTCAGTTGCTTCACCCAAATGCAGGCTGAGGAATCTGGACCCTTGGAGTTGATTTTTCATAGATTCATAGAATGGGTTGGGTTGGAAGGGACCTTCAAGATCAGCCAGTTCCAACCCCACTGCCATGGGCAGGGACACCTCCCACCAGCCCAGGTTGCTCGAGGACTCATCCAGCCTGGCCTTGAACACCTCCAGGCAGGGGGCAGCCACAGCCTCCCTGGGCAACCTCTTCCAGTGTCTCCCCACCCTCACTGGAAAGAATTTCTTTCTCATCTCCAGTCTCCATCCCCCAAAGAATTTCTTCCTAATCTCTAGTCTCAATCTCCCCTCTTCCATCTTCAATCCCTTGCCCCTCATCCTGGCACTACACAATTAACAAATTTCCTCCCTTTTTACCTTCACTCTCAAACCTCAGTGGCTGTTTCAGGACCTCTGCAGAACTTGGTTTAATATGCATTTTCCTGGCTTTGGTTATATGTGGTGAGGCTTTGGTTGGTTGGTTGGTTTCTTTTCCAGTCTTGGTACTCATGGAAAGTTGTTGTCTCCTTCTAGATAACCATTTTCCAGGCAAACCAAACCAAACCAAACCAAACCAAACCAAACCAAACCAAACCAAACCAAACTCCACAGCCTCTCCAGTGAAAAAAAAAAAAAAAAAAAAAAACACATGCTGGGCTGGGTTCAGCAGTTGATGGTCCCCAGAGCTGAAATGCATCACCCCTGAGTTGTGGTTTGTGTGTTTGAAGAACCACCACACATACAGACACACAGACAGACACACAGACACACACACCACCCTCCAAACCAACCCAGCAAAAATCCTGTGGCTTAACATCCCTGGAATTCCTCAGCCCTCAGAAATGCCACACTCAAGAATCTCAGTGGGAAGAGGGAATCCCTCCTTGGCTCTGGCTTTTTCCAGCATCGTGGTGAAGCAGCATCCCCTCCAAAGCCCCCAGGGATCTCAGCATCCTTCCCTCAGCCTCCTTCCTGCTCCCTTGGGCTGCGGTAACCCCTGAGCCTGCTCTTCACTGACCTCACAGATGGATTTGGGGTGATTTAGCCACCCCAAACTCTGCAGCAGCAAGAAGAGGCTTCTTGCTGAGGCTGCCTTTTAACAACCAGTGGTTAAACTGGGATTAGTGTCACTCAGCTGGGGCTCTGAGCCTGGCACTGCACTTTGCTGCCTGAATGAGGCTTTGTGCAAACCAAGCTGCTGAAATAAGCAGAATTTGTAACAGTGCCTTCCCCAGAACGTTTGGGTTTTAACCTGGATCTGTGTGGTGATGTCTGAGCATCAGCTGGGTGGGGGAATCTTCCCCCCCTCTGCTCTGCCCTGCTGAGACCACAGCTGCAATCCTGTGTCCAGTTCTGGGCTCTCCAGGTCAGGAGAGACAGAGACCTGCTGGAGAGAGTCCAAGGGAGAGCCAGGAGGATGATTTGGGGACTTGAGCATCTCCCCTGTGAAGAGAGACTGAGAGCCCTGGGGCTGTTTAGTCTGGAGAAGAGAAGGCTGAGAGGGATCTGATCAATGTCTATCAATAGCTGAGGGGTGGGGGGCAAGGGGAGGGGGCCAATCTCTCTTTGGTGGTGCACAGCAATAAGCCAAGGAACAATGGATGCAAACTTGAACAGAGAAGGATTCACCTCAAGATGAGGAGAAACTTCTTTCCAGTGAGGGTGACAGAGCCTTGGAGCAGGCTGCCCAGGGGGGTTGTGGAGTCTCCTTCTCTGGAGACTTTCAAAACTCACCTGGATGCATTCCTGTGCAGACTACCCTGGGTGACCCTGCTTTGGCAGGAGGGGGGTTGGACTGGATGATCTCTGGAGGTCCCTTCCAACCTCTAATGTTCTATGATTCTATGATCAGCAGCTGAGGAGCTGCTGCAATGAGCCTCACCACATCTTGGCAGCATTTTTAGCCAGCAGAGTGTCTCCAGCTCCAGTCAACCTCTTTCCCCTCCCACGTTTGCACCACCACTGGGGCTTGCTCTTGAGAACCTAGAACAGAAACCATCCCTGCCCTGACCATGCCCTGCAGTAGAATCACAGAATCATTTTGCTTGGAAAAGCTCTCCCAGGTCATCCAGCCCAACCCCACCATGGCCACCAAACCATGTCCCCAGGTGCCATGGCCACACATTTCCTGAACACCTCCAGGGATGGAGACTCCACCACCTCCTTGGGCAGCCTGTCCCAATGCCTGACCACTCCTGCAGGACAGAAACCTCTTCTGCTATGCAACCTAAACCTCCCCAGCTGCCACTTGAAGCCATTTCCTCTCCTTCTATCACTTGACACCAGGCAGAGGACAAGGCAGGGAGCCTCGGGCTGTGCCGGTGACTCCCGCGGTGACTCAGCCCCCACCGAGCTGCTCCCGGTGGGCGGATGGAGGACACACAAAGGCTGCACCTCCGCACATCACCGAGGTGTTGTCCGCTGGAGAAAGGGCTGGGTTAGTCAGCAGGGGGTTGTGTGCCCTATCCCAGCCCTATAAGGGAAGCCTTTGAGGTGCCGTGAAAGAATTGCATCACTCGGAGCCTCCCGGGGGGGAAGCAGCAAAGGTTTGGCTCTTGATAATGGGGCAGGAATGAGTGACATCAGTGCTTACAAGAGCAGCAGCGCTTCCTCCCTGCAGGTTCGTCCTTGCCTTTAAAGGAAGTTTCTCCTCCTCAAACCGCGAGGGTTTGTTCCCCTGCCATGTGTTTTCCAAGGGTTCCATCAGCTGATTGGAAGCAGGAGCTGCTGATTGGAAACAGGAGGTGCTGATTGGAAGCAGGAGCTGCTGCTTAACCCCAGCACCTTCCCCTGCTGCAGGGCTGTTCCTTTGCTCCAGGTGGGTTGTTGGTTTTTTTTCTGGGGGGGGGGGGAGAATCTCATTCAATCACTTTTGGAACTTCTACATGCATCAGTACCACCAAACACTCTTACCAACAAGAACACTTCAGATGCTGAGGCCTCATTCAGCTCAGCTGCTCAAAGTCTGAAGGAAGGACCCCAGAGCACAGATCAGGGGCAGGAACTTGTGAGCTTGGTGCTGGGTTTACATCCCCAACCCCTGTACTCAGCACTGGTTTGAGCACTGGGTTCAGTTTTGGGCTCCTCACTCCATGAAGGTCATTGAGAGGCTGGAGCAGGTCCAGAGAAGGGCAATGAAGCTGGGGAAGGGTCTGGAGAACAGGACTGGGGAGGAGCACCTGAGGGAGCTGGGGGTGTTGAGCTTGGAGAAAAGGAGACAAAACATTTTCCAGGGCATTAAGGACTTCTAAACTGTTTTCTGCTCTATTTTTCTCCCTTTAAAGGAAAACAAAACAAAACAAAACAAAAACCAACCAAGCAGCCAAAGGGCAACAAAGCTGGGGTTGTTCAGCCTGGAGAAGAGGAGACTGAGGGGAGACCTTCTGGCTCTCTACAACTCCCTGAAAGGAGGTTGGAGCCAGGTGGGGGTTGGTCTCTTCTTCTGTTGAACAAATGAATAGGACAAGAGGAAACATCCACAAGTTTCTCCAGGGGAGGTTTAGGCTGGACATGAGAAAAATATTCCTCCCTGAAAGGGTTCTTAACCCTTAGTGGACCAGGCTGCCCATGGAGGTGGTTGAATCCCCATCCCTGGAGGTGTTTCAAAGCCACAGAGCTGTGGTGCTGAGGGCCATGGGTTAGCCCCAGCCTTGGTAGACTTAGAGAGTGGTTGGACTGGATGAGCTTAGAGGTCATTTCCAACCAAAGTGATTCCATGATTCTTGCCATGCCAAAGAGCTCCATTTACCCTCAGCATTGTGGAGGCAGAGGATGGACCCAGGCTGGATGAACCCAGGACATCCCCATCCCCTCTCACCCAAGCTGGGGATGATTCTCCATGGGAGACCAACGATATTTTGGAAACAAAAGCTTCTGCACCAGGGGCAGCCCCCAAGGTTGAGTGAACTCAGGAGGTGGACCAAGAGATCAAGATGCTGTGAAGCATCCACTAAGGTGGAGCAGTTGAGACCTGCCAGAGCATTTCCTTGGAGACTGTGGCAATGTTCTCTGCTTCCTTAGTAACCAAATATTTGCATCTGTATGGAGTAGAGCAGCAAATATGCATTGATGAGCCCCTGCAGGCCACCACAGGTTATGTTCTAGGACACAGTGGTTGCTTTGGCAGCTCCAGGAGGATAATTGCAGGGTGCTCCAGTGCTGCTGATCAGCTGCTCTGGTGGGACCCCACCTAGAGTACTGTGGCCAGTGCTGGTGCCCCCAACATAAGAAGGGCACCAAACTGCTGGAGCAGATCCAGGGGAGGCCAGGAAGAGGAGCAGAGGGCTGGAGAACCTCTGCTGTGGGGACAGGCTGAGAGTTGGGGTTGTTGAGCCTGGAGAAGAGAAGGCTCCAGGGAGAGCTTGGAGCAGTCTGCCAGTACCTGAAGGGGCTCCAGGAGAGCTGGGGAGGGACTTTTGACAAGGGCTGGGAGTGAGAGGATGAGGGGAATGGCTTTGAGCTGGAGGAGGGGAGGTTGAGACTGGAAATGAAGAAGAAATTCCTTCCAGTGAGGGTGGTGAGACACTGGAAGAGATTGCCCAGGGAAGCTGTGGATGTTCCCTGCCCAGAGGTGTTCAAGGCCAGGCTGGATGAGGCCTTGAGCAACCTGGGTTGGTGGAAGATGTTCCATGGCAGGGGGTTGGAACTGGCTGACCTTTAAAGTCCCTTCCAACCCAAACCATTCTGTGAGTCTAGGATCTCCAACCAAAGCAATTCTGTGCTCTGTGCACACTCAGTGCACAGCTTCAGCCCCCACCAGGGGTTAAGATTTTCATTCTGCCAATTGCTTTGCTGCTCATTGCTGCACTCAAGAGCAGTCACAGCTCAGAGCACAGAGGAGGGTTAAGTGGAACTGGGAGATATTTTTAGCTCCCTGCCTAAATCTCTCTTGCAGAAGCCATGAGTTGAGTATTTTCATAGAATCATAGAATTGCTTCAGTTGGGAAAAAACCTCCAAGCTCATCCAGTGCAACCATCAGCCCAAGCCCACCATGGCCACTAAACCATGGCCCCAAGTGCCATGGCCACAGGTTGCTTGAACACCTCCAGGGATGGGGACTCCACCACCTCCCTGGGCAGCCTGTTCCAGTGCCTGACCACTCTTGCAGTGAACAAATTGTTCCTAATATCCAACCTCCCCTGCTGCAGCTTGAGGCTGTTTCCCATCAGTTGTTACTAGGGAGAAGAGACCAACCCCCACCTCACTCCAGCCTCCTCTCAGGGAGCTGTAGGGAGGAGTGAGGTCTCCCCTCAGCCTCCTCTTCTCCAGAGTGAACAAGCCCGGGTCCTTCAGCTGCTCCTTTCTTTCCTTGGGTATTTTCATTCCCTGACATGTTTTACATGACACAGGACAAAGAAAATGTGATGAGGGAGCTGCTGGTGGGGGAGCTGCTGGTGGGGGAGCTGCTGGTGAGGGAGATGCTGGTGGGGGAGCTGAAGGAGCTGCTGGTGAGGGAGCTGCTGGTGGGGGAGCTGCTGGTGGGGGAGCTGAGGGAGCTGCTGGTGAGGGAGCTGCTGGTGAGGGAGTTGCTGGTGGGGGAGCTGAGGGAGCTGCTGGTGAGGGAGCTGCTGGTGAGGGAGTTGCTGGTGAGGGAGCTGCTGGTGAGGGAGTTGCTGGTGGGGGAGCTGAGGGAGCTGCTGGTGAGGGAGCTGCTGGTGAGAGCTGCTGGTGGCAGTCCTGGACCATTCCAACCTCCCCTCCAGCACCCAGAGGGCTGCTCCTGTGGCAAGAGCAAGCAAAGGTGGTGTCAGCAGGGTGAGTGGATGAGCTGAAGCTGTCAGCACAGCTCCCTTTTTGGATTTCCCAACCTTTTGGGGTGTTTCTGAGGGAGAGGCCCTCGGGTGGAGCACCCTGCCAGCATGACACCCAGTTTGCACTGGTTCCCAGCCCATAACACCAGGCTGGTGGCCTCTGGCTGCTGAATGCCTTTGCTCTGTGCCAGCTGCTGGAGTCACCAAGCTCCTTGCATCAAAAGTGCTTAGAGCAGGCAAAAAAAAAAAAAAAGAAAAAAAAAATTGGGCTGGGAGAAGAGCAATGCAATGACCTAGCAGGCAGGAGAGAGATGTGCCTTGCATGGCTAATGGCACCAGCTGGGAATCAGTTTGTTGTCATCCAACGTTTAGGGCTAATTAAAGGCTGGCTCCTGGGCTGGGCTGGGCTGGAGCACCCCACTCCTGTTTGCTCCTTAAAGGAGATCAGAACCCAGCAGCCTGGGAGAAGCTGCAGGGATCAAACAGCCCCAGAACCACCTGGGGGTGTCCCAACATGCAGGGCTCTGCTGCTTGGGTGGTGTGGCAAGCACCAAGGTCATCAACACAGGGGAAACAGAGACCCCAGCACCACAGAGCCCAGAGACCCCCCAGCACCACAGGGAAACAGAGACCCCAGCACCACAGGGAGCTGAGGCACCAGTGCCACAGGGACCCCAGCACCACAGAGACCTCAGCACCACAGGGAGCCGAGGCACCAGAGGCATCAGTGCCACAGGGACCCCAGCACCACAGGGAACCAGGGACACCAGCACCACCGAGACCCCAGCACCACAGGGAGCCAGGGGCACCAAAGGCACCAGCACCACAGGGACCCCAGCACCATAGGGAACCAGAAACATCAGTACCACAGTGACCTCAGCACCACAGGGAGCCAGAAACATCAGCACCACAGGGACCCCAGCACCACAGAGAACCAGAAACATCAGCACCACAGGGACCTCAGCACCACAGGGAAGCAGAAACATCAGCACCACAGGGACCCCAGCACCACAGAGAGCCAGAGACCCCAGCACCACAGGGAACCAGAAACATCAGTACCACAGTGACCTCAGCACCACAGGGAGCCAGAAACATCAGCACCACAGGGACCCCAGCACCACAGGGAACCAGAAACATCAGTACCACAGTGACCTCAGCACCACAGGGAGCCAGAAACATCAGCACCACAGGGACACCAGCACCACAGGGAGCCAGAGGCCCCAGCACCACAGGGACACCAGCACCACAGTGACCCCAGCACCACAGGGAGCCAGAGACCCCAGCACCACAGGGAGCCAGAGACCCCAGCACCACAGAGAGCCAGAGACCCCAGCACCACAGGGAGCCAGGGGCACCAGAGGCACTAGCACCACAGGAAACCAGACCCCAGCACCACGGAGACATCAGCACCCCAGGGAACCAGACCCCAGCACCACAGAGAAACCAGCACCACAGGGAACAAGAGGAACCAGCACCACAGAGACCCCAGCACAGACAGCCCTCGGGGCTGCAAAGTGCATTTCATTGGCCGGGCACAGGTTGCTGCCCTGGGGAGCTGCTTTTGGCTTTCCTCTCCTACCCAGGGCTGCAATTTCCTTCCAGCCCCAGAGGACTTCAACCTTCGCAGGAGCATCCTCAGCCCTTTCCCACCCCAGTTTGCCCATCTCGGGGTGAGGACAGCACTGGCTCACCCCAGGGGCAGGAGGGTCACTGAGGTCTCGTTGCCACAACGCTTGGGAAAGCAGCGAGTGGGATGATCATTAACGACGGTAATTAGCAGGGTTGTCACCGTGAGGGGGCAGGAAGGTGTCTGCAGCTGAAGAATTGGAGTCCAACAGCACATCAATCAGTGGGGCTCCCTGGCTGCCCTGCCCTCTACCTCCCCTTCCACAAACGGGCAAGGTTGGACTCCAAATTCATGGTTGGACTCCACGATCTGAAAAGTCTTTTCCAGTCGAAGTGACTCTGAGACTCCATGACATTAAAGCATCTCCTTCATTCCTCTCTCAGCTTCTCCAGCCCCTGCTGCATCCCCACTGCAGAGACAGATGCAGAAGATCCCAAAACCTCAGCATGCTAGGGGTTGGGAGGGACCTCTGGAGCTCAGCCAGTCCAACCCCTGCCCCAGCAGGGCACCCACAGCAGCTTGCCCAGCAGCACAATGCCCAGGGGGGGTTGGAAGCTCTCCACACAAGGACACTCCACAACCTCTCTGGGCAGCCTGCTCCAGGGCTCAGCACCCTCACACCAAACAACTTTCTCCTTGATGGAACCTCCTGGGTTCCAGTTTCTGCTCTCTGCCCCTTGGCCTGTCCCTGGGCACCACTGAGCAGAGTCTGGCCCCAGCCTCTTGCCCCCCACAGCTCCTTTAGCTCTTGCTGAGCATTGCTCAGCTCCCCTCTGGGTCTGCTCTTCTCCAGGCTCTCAGCCCCAGGGCTCTCAGCCTTTGCTCCTCACAGAGCTGCTCCAGGCCCCTCAGCAGCTTCAGAGCCTCCCCTGGACTCTGTTTCAGGTGGCTGCAGCTGGCACTGAATGGTTTTGGTTGGAAGAAACCTTTGAAGGTCAGCAAGCCCAACCCTTAACCCAGCAGCTGCCAGGTCACTTCTCAACCATGTCCCCAAATCCTAGAAGTGGTTTTGCACTGAATTCATCCCAAGCCCTTTTCCAGCAGGCCCTGGAAGCTGCACAGCTTGTTTTTCCCTGTGCCCTCAGCTCTGTACCTGTGAGCTGTGAATCATCCCAGCCTGGGCTGATAACGTGGCCAGGCTGTGCCCCAGCCACGTGCAGCAAACGAGTCAAGGCCAATCTTGAGTTTCTTGCCTGGAGCTGGGCAAGGAACCAACAGGACCCAAAGGGTGACTTCTAAATAAGCTCACACAGACCATGGGAGGTCTCCTGGGATGTGCTGGGAATGGGCTGGCAGCTGCTCCAGAGCAGCTGAAACCCTTCCAGGTTTCACTTGTGAGTTGAAAGCCACTTTGAGAGCCTGAACTCAGTGCTTGTGACTTTTTTTGTGTCCCTTACCTGCTCAGAGAAGGTCCAGGCTGAGCCCCAAGGTTGATGGGGCATCAGTTGGTGAGGATTAAGTCCTGAAGTGAAAACAGGGCTGGTCTGAAAGGCAAGGCTGGGGTAGGAAAGGAATTTTCCAGAAGATTTGCCTTCTTGGCAGGGGCAGATGGCAAGAGCAGCACAGCAGTGCCTGCTGCTTGCACTGCACAGCCAGGGCTGAGCTCACAGCCTGGGCAGGGTGCTTGTTGCTGGGATGGGGATGGAAAAGGCTGGGCTGGGGGAGGAAAAGGTGCTCAGCAGCCAAAAGAAGCCCCTGGGACTCATCCCAGGTGAGGGATGGTGCTGGCTCAGTGTCCATGCAGCAGCCAGGAGCCAGGTGGGAGAAGATCACAGAATCACAGAACTGTTTGGGTGGCAAAGCCCTTTGAGATCATCCAGCCCAACCCTTCTCTAATTCCACCAAGACTGGGGCTAACCCCTGTGCCCCAGCACCACATCCCTGAGGGCTTTTAAACACCTCCAGGGCTGGGGATGATGAGGTCTGCAGAGCCACAAGGCGCTGAGGGCAGCTCAAGGAAGCTGCAGCAGCAGGGAGCACCCAGCCCTGTGCTGTGCCCTCTAGGATGAGGAACACGGGGGGGGATCTTTCCCTGGGAATTAGCCACCCAGCATGGAGAAAAGGCTCTGTGCTTCCCAGAGCCAGCACTTTGGGCGCCTCAGGAGATGTTTTGCTAACACCAGACCCTCCTTCAGGAAGCTTTTCTGCCAGGGTAAGCTCCAGCCTGGCCCTAGGAGCTGTTTTGCTGTGGCTGAGTGGCCAGTGGCACACAGCTGCTGTCTCCTTTCTTTGCTGGAGGCTCCTTGTGCAAGATCTCAGCATTGTCTTGGCAGAACCCGGGGATGGGTTTGCAGCAGAGGGGTTTCTGCTGTTTAATACTGAGGCAGCCTCTGGCTCTAGGTGTGTTCACACACAGCAAAGCTCCCCCAGAACTTTGGGCAAAGGGAGAAGAGGCTCTTGCTCCAAATTTCTGCACTGGAGGCTGCAACCCTGAGGAGATGCAGCCACACTGAAGCTCCACCACGGTCTCCCTGGGCACACATGATCCATGAGTCCTTCCCCTGCCTGACAAAAACAGGCTGTGTGGGCCTGTGCAGGGAGAGAAATCACTCTTCCTGCCTGGGATAAAGTCCAGGGAATCTTCTCTGGCATTTAAAAGGTTGCAGCTCACCCTGTGTTTGTGCTCAGCAGCTCTAACCCACTGCTGGTTTGGAAACACTCCAGGTACTCACAGCAAGAGACAAAACACAGCAGAGAAACTTGGATGGAGAGAGGGTCGGAAGTGCTGGTAGCAGGGCAGGGAGGAGCAGGAGGAAGGTTTCCCATTCCAGCTGGATAGCTGCTGGGGAGAGCAAGCAGCGTGCAGAGCTTCCAGGAGGGCTTGGGAAAAGGGAATTGCAAAGGAAAAAGGGAGCAGGACAAAGGAGACCACAGAATGGTAGGGGCTTGAAGGGAGCTGTGGAGATCAAGTCCAACCCACCCCTGCCAGAGCAGGAACTCCTAGGGAAGGACACTCAGGAGCACAGAACCTCAGGAGAGGTTGGAAAGGACCTCCAGAGATCATCCAGTCCAACCCCCCCTGCCACAGCAGGAACTCCTAGGGGAGGTCACTCAGGAACACAGAGGTTGGAAAGGACCTCCAGAGATCATCCAGTCCAACCCCCCCTGCCACAGCAGGAACTCCTAGGGGAGGTCACTCAGGAACACAGAGGTTGGAAAGGACCTCCAGAGATCATCCAGTCCAACCCCCCCTGCCACAGCAGGAGCACCCAGGGTAGTCTGCACAGGAACACATCCAGGTGGATTTGGAATGTCTCTCTCCAGAAGGAGACTCCACAACCTCTCTGGGCAGCCTGCTCCAGGCCTCCAGCACCCCCTCAACACTAAAGGAGTTTCTCCTCATGTTGAGGTGAAATTTCCTGAGTTTGGGTTAGGGTCTCCCAAGTCCCAAGGACCTGGAGGACGTCAGTAGGGCTGCTTTGTCTTTGGGGTACATCAGGAGGGAGGTGATGCGTGGAGCTGGTTCTTTAGTCCTGCTTCAGCTGCCTTTTGCTTTCAGAGCCCTGTGAAGCCCAACCTAAGAGTCCTCTCTCCCAAGCAGCAGCTCTGATGCACCTGTGGGTGGGTGCTGTGCAGCAGCTTGGGGGGTTCACAGCTCCACAGATTCTCCCCCCACTGTTCTGTGACTCTACAATTCTCGAGGTGGTTTTGTTGTTCATACTCCTCCCCAGAAGCCAACCCTCATGCCAAGAGTGACACCAAGAGAGGTGAGAAGAAAACCACTGTGCCTTCACCCAGCTGCCAGCTCCTCAGGGCTGCTCCACACTAGCAGAAGGCCATCAGATCGGCTGCTTGGTTACTCAGCCTCCGAAAGGATGATGGCTTGTGGGATGGGACTGTGTCACAGGACTGTGGAAATTCAAGTTCAGACAGAGACAAGGAAGACAGGGAAAGCTTTATTAGAGTCCAGCTTCACCAGGTGTCAGCTGGCTTACAGGACAAGAGAAGTGGAGGGGAAGGTAAGCGACCAGCATGCACGACCGGGAGAGGAAAGGCGAAGCTGTATCCAAAGCAGGTCCTTGGCTTCAGCTTGGGGCATGCACACTGAAATGTAAGCTATGGAAAGGGCTCAGGATGTGTGCAGTGCCTGTTTCCCATGCATTTTGCTGAAGCTGGAATTTTTCCCAGAGAGAGAAAGAGAGAGAGAGAGAGAAGAAGAAGTGGGGATGTGAGCAGCACCCCTCTGGGAGGTGAGGTGGCCAAGGTGCGCCCCCCGCTTCGGATACAGCCTCCCACAGTCAGCTCAGGAGACACCAGGGGAGAAGGGGAGCAGGAGAAGGGGACAGCTGCCCACACCCAGCTGGAGAAGGGGTGGAAGGAAAGGGCTGTCCTGGCAGCCACCAGTGTCTGCAGCTCGTGTCCCAGGAGTGGAAACCTGCTGTGTGCATCCAGGCAGCAAGGACAGCCTCAGGATGTGTCCCTGCTCGCCAGGAGCCTTTGGCTTCCTCCCTCCTCGTCCTGACCCTGGGGCTGGGAAGGGCAGCAGCAGCTCTGAGCCCGGAGAGGAGGAGCTCAGAGAGCACAGCAGAGAGGACCTGGGGTTTAGGCTACTGCATGGGCAAAGGACTAGTTAACCCATGAGTAAAGGACTAGTCAAACCCCTGGGGAAAAGGCTAGTCAACCCATGGGGAAAGGGCTAGTCACAACCCATGGGCAAAGGACTAGTCAATCCATGAGTAAAGGACTAATCAACCCATGAGTAAAGGGCTAGTCAATCCATGAGTAAAGGACTAGTCAACCCATGAGTAAAGGACTAGTCAATCCATGAGTAAAGGACTAATCAACCCATGAGTAAAGGACTAGTCAATCCATGAGTAAAGGACTAGTAAACCCATGGGCAAAGGACTAGTCAACCCATGAGTAAAGGACTAGTCAATCCATGAGTAAAGGACTAGTAAACCCATGGGCAAAGGACTAGTCAACCCATGAGTAAAGGACTAGTCAACCCATGGGCAAAGGACTAGTCAATCCATGAGTAAAGGACTAGTCAACCCATGAGTAAAGGACTAGTCAACCCATGAGTAAAGGACTAGCCAAATCCATGGGGAAAGGACTAGTCAAGCCCATGTGGAAAGGACTAGTCACAACCCATGGGCAAAGGACTAGCCAAAGCAACCCATGGGCAAAGGACTAGCCAAAGCAACCCATGAGTAAAGGACTAGCCAAACCCATGAGTAAAAGACTAGTCAACCCATGTGTAAAGGACTAGCCAAATCCATGGGGAAAGGACTAGTCAAGCCCATGGGCAAAGGACTAGTCAAGCCATGTGTAAATGACTAGCCCAACTCACAAGTAAAGGACTAGTCAAACCCCTGGGGAAAGGACTAGTCAACCCATGGGCTAAGGACTAGTCCAACCCATGTGGAAAGGACTAGTGAAAACCCTGGGTAAAGGACTAGTCAACCCATGGGGAAAGGACTAGTCAACCCCACCTTACCCATCTGTGGGCTGTATGTCACTTCAAGAGCTGGACACTAAAGCATTTAAGATTTACTGGTTTGGATTCCTCTCTGTACAAGTTCTTCCCACCAGCTGGAATACACAAGGCTTTACAGACAGAAGCATTGAAATACAGGATAAAACAAATCTAAATTCCAAATCACTCCAAAGAAGGGGGGAAGGGGAGGGGGAAATTGGTAGAAAATAAAAAAAAAAAAAATCAAAAAAACCCAAAAAAAAAATCAAACCCCAACAAAAAAAAAAATAACCCCAACTGCAGCACTCCTCAGGGAAGGGACAGACTGCACAAGGAGGAACACAAAGGGGTGAAAGGCAAAGTAGTGTAGTCTCTGCCCAGTGCTCCTCTGTGCTGGTGGCTCAGGGGATGGAGTTCAAAAGGTCCTTGAGGAAGCTGTCAGGATCATTGATCTCTGATAAGAGGCCTTGAAAGAGAAGAAAAGACAGAGAACAGTCAGAGAATTGTCAGGGTTGGAAGGGAGCTCAAGGATCAGCCAGTTCCAACCCCCAGCCATGGGCAGGGACACCTCCCCCCAGCCCAGCTTGCTCAAGGTCTCATCCAGCCTGGCCTTGAACACCTCCAGGGAGGGGACATCCACAACCTCCCTGGGCAACCTGTTCCAGTGTCTCCCCACCCTCACTTTAAAGAATTTCTTCCTCATCTCCAGTGTCAATCTCCTCTCTTCCACCTCAAAGCCATTGCCTCTCATCCTCTCACTTCCAGCCCTTGTCAAAAGTCCTTCCCCAGCTTTCCCTTCAGGTACTCTTCAACACACATATCCCAAACCACGCTTCAGCTGTGATGTTTAAGAGAGCTGGAGGAGCTTGGCCAGAGATGTGGTTGAGGCTCCACCCCCTGGAGACATTCAAGGTCAGACTTGATGTGGCCCTGAGCAACTTGATGCAGCCAGAGGTCACAGTCTCACAGGATATCAGAGGTTGGAAGGGACCTCAAGAGATCATCAGGTCCAACCCCTCTGCCAAGAGCAGCATCACTGAGGGTAGTCTGCACAGGAATGCATCCAGGTGGGGTTGGAAAGTCTCCAGAGAAGGAGACTCCACAACCCCCCTGGGCAGCCTGCTCCAGGCCTCTGTCACCCTCACTGTCAAGAAGTTTCTCCTCATGGTGAGCTGAAATCTTCCCTGGTCAAGTTTGAACTCATTGTTCCTTGGCTTATCAGAGATGTCTCTGCTGACTGCAGGTGAGTTGGACAAGATGACCTTTGAGGGTCCCCTTCCAATCTGATGCATTCTGGGAGGATCTACAGGCTCAGGTGAGAGCAGTTTTGCTGCCTGGGGATGTTCAGTCCCAAGTGCTTTGGAACCAGCTCCTGGCCCTGGCTGCCAACCAAGCTGCTGCTGCGGCGGCGTCAGGAACGCTCTGGCTGCCTGAAGTGAGCAGCAGTCAGGAGCTGCAGTGAGGCAAGCCCTAAGAAAAGGGCGAGCAAGGCACTTACCAGCAACGTCCAGAAACTCAGCAAACGTTTCCACTGGCATGAACTCCTCCTGGAAGGTCTTCAGGGCCTTGTCGGCAGCCTCGTGTATCGGCATGTCGTTGTGTCGGATGAACTCGGCCAGAGAGTAGGACCAGCCCCCCTCAGTGTTACTGGTAGGCACCTTCTAGGAGAGGGGAAGACAGGACCAAATCAGCCCCCAACCCAACTCTTTACAAGTGATTTGGTTGGAAAACAGGAGCACAGGATGTTAGGGCTTGGAAGGGACCTCCAGAGATCTTCCGAGTCCAACGCCCCTGTGCCAGAGCAGGAGCATAGAATCCAGCACAGGTCACACAGAACACATCCAGATGGGGCTGGAGAGTCTCCAGAGAAGGAGACTCCACAACCTCTCTGGGCAGCCTGTTCCAGTGCTCTGTGAGCCTCCCAGTGCAGAAGTTCCTCCTCATGTTGAGGTGGAACCTCCTGTGCTGGAGTTTACATCCATTGCCCCAGGGCACAACCGAGCAGAGCCTGTCCTTGTCCCATCTTGACCCCCAGCCCTCAGATATTGATAAACATTGATCAAATCCCCTCTCAGTCTTCTCCTCTCCAGACTAAGCACCCTCAGGGCTCTCAGCCTCTCCTCCCCAGGCAGTGCTGCAGTCCCTTCAGCATCCTTGTAGCCCTTCCTTGGACTCTCTCCAGCAGATCCCTGTCCCTCTTGGACCAGGGAGCCTGGAACTGGATGCAATATTCCAGGTGTGACCTCACTAGAGTGGAGTAGAGGGGGAGAATCTCCCTGGATCTGCTGGACAAGGCCAACCATCAACCTACCACCACCATGGCCACCAACCCACACCCTGAGGAACAACTGCAAACCCCCAATGCTTTCTGCCATTGCTTTTGGAATTGCATCCCCTGACTCCTGGAAACAAGGCACACAGGGAGAGTGATCCCATATCTGACCTCAGAATCTGTTTGTGCACAAAGCTACCAAGCTCCCAGGCATTTTCCCACCCTAAAAATTGAACCTGCTTTGGAAGCTCTTTCTGGTGGGCACTGCTCCTTCCTTCCCTCCCCAACAGCTTCCTTGGTGCAGCTCTCAACGGGAACCACAGAGAAAATCATAGAATCACAGAACTGTCAGGGTTGGAAGGGACCTCAAGGCTCAGCCAGTTCCAACCCCCCTGCCATGGGCAGGGACACCTCACACCACAGCAGGTTGCTCACAGCCACATCCAGCCTGGCTGCAAAAACCTCCAGGGCTGAGGCTTCCACCACCTCCCTGGGCAACCTGTGCCAGTGTCTCACCACCCTCATGGGGAAGGATTTCTTCCTAACATCCAATCTGAATCTCCCCATTTCTAGTTTTGCTCCATTCCCCCCAGTCCTATCACTCCCTCACACCCTCAAAAGTCCCTCCCCAGCTTTCTTGGAGCCCCCTTCAGATCCTGGAAGGCCACAAGAAGGTCTCCTGGGAGCCTTCTCTTCTCCAGACTGCACAACCCCAACTCTCTCAGTCTGTCTCCAGAGCAGAGCAGCTCCAGCCCTCTGCTCATCCTCATGGCCCTTCTCTGGACACCTTCCAGCACCTCCAGATCCTTCCTGGAACAGGGTGAATATACAGCACAGGAGGAGTGCTGCAAACTGGGGAAGTCTCTCAATCCTTCAGACACCAGGCTGCAAGGGGTACAAGAAGCCCAGGCAGCCTCTTGGGGGCCTTTCTGCTCACACAAGGGGAAGTTTTTCCAAGGATCTTGGACAAAAGGGCTCTGAACTCTGCCTTGTTTCAGACGCACGCAGGTGGGTCAGGGTGGAAAGCAGCCAGGAATGAACTTCAATGCTTCCTTCTTCCATTGAAGATGGTTGCTCAGGTTAGGAAGCTGCTTGAAATGAGGCTTCCCTGTTTCACTTCCTTACCTTGAACATGTTGTAAATGAGATCTACCAGGGCCCAGAAGAGAAGGCCTGAGCGGTACGTGGCGTAGTCCTTCACTGCCTTATCTGCCAGTCTGGGGAGATAATGAAATCAAGCTTGGAGTTAATTACTTCACTGTGCTTTGGTGACCAGCTTGATGAATAGCAGGAAAGCTGAAAGGGCCATGAAGCCCATCAAGAGTACACATGGGGAATGGCTCTGAGCAAGCTTTGGACACAACACAAAGCAGCCCTGAGTTCTCTGCAAGGATTCCTGCGGCTGGGAAGTTGCTTCAGCAGCTCTGCCCAAGTGGAACCAAGGCAGCTAAGCCCAGAAAATCACAGAATCAGGTTGGAAAAGAGCCTCAGGATCACCAAGTCCAATCCAGAACCCCTACTCTGCAAGGGTCACCCCTAAACCATAGCCCCAAGCACCACAGCCAAACCACCTTGACACACAGCCAGGCTTGGGGACTCCACCAACCTCCCTGGGCAGCACATTCCAATCCCTGACCACTCTTTTCCTACTGTCCAGTCTAAACCTACCCAGTGGCAGCTTGAGGCCATTCCCTCTTGTTCCATCACTAATTCCCTGTGAGAAGAGCCCAGCACCAACCTCTCCACAACCTCCTTTCAGGTAGCTGTAGAGGTTTCCTCTCAGCCTCCTCTTCTCCTAATTAACCATTCCCAGCTCCTTCAGTTGCTCTTCATCAGATTTATTCTCCAGGCCCTTCACAGCTTCCTTGCCCTCCTCTGCACTGCCTCCAACACCTTCACATCTCTCTTACACTGAGGTGCCCAGAACTGGACACAAGCCTCACCAGAGCTGAGTCCCAGGGGGCAATCCCTGCCCTGCTCCTGCTGGACACAGCATTGCTGATCCCAGCCAGGATGCCTTTGGCTCTCTTGGCCACCTGGGCACACTGCTGGCTCCTCTTCAGCTGCTTGTTGAGCAGAACTTCCTCCTGATGTCCACCCTAAATCTCCCCTGCTCCAGTTTCAAACCACTGTCCCTCACCCTAGCACCTCAAGCCATTGTCAAAAGTCCCTCCTCAGCTCTCCTATAGCCCCCTGGAAGGCTGCTCTAAGGTCTCCCTGGAGCCTTCTCTTCTCCACAGGCTGAACAACCCCAACTCTCTCAGCCTGTCCTTGTAAGAGAGCTTCTCCAGCCCTCTGATCATCTTTGTGGCCCTACTCTGGACCAGCTCCAGCAGTTCCATGTCTCTCTGGTGTTAGGAGTCCCATAAGTGGACACAGCACTGCAGGTGAGGTCTCAGCAGAGCAGAGGGGCAGGATCCCCTCTCTCAACCTGCTGACCTATTTCCATTTCCCACCTTCTTGCTTGTTCCATCACCATGCAAGGACTTCCTTGGGAAACTCAGCACCTGGCTGAAGATCTTGTTTAAAAAAAAAAAAAAACAAACAAACAAACCAAACAACCTCCCAACTGTCCTGGGATAACAGCTCCCAAAATTTATAGGATTAATCACCAACAGGTTCTGGCAAAGCAGAACCTCCTGCCAGCAAACTCTAATAGGTTTGGAATTTTCTTGCATGTGTTTCTCAGGTACATCTGCCTCCATCACATGCTGCTTCCTGCTCACCACTTAAAAGCTTTGGGAAGAAAGAAAACAAAACCAAACCCCAATGAAACCTTTTTTATGCATCTGTGGAACAAGCCCAGCTGCAAGTCAGCAATGGTTTGATCCTGGACCCAACATCAACCTGCCCCAAGTTGGGATTTGGGGTTTTTTTGGGGGGGTTGGGAGAGGAGGGGATGGGAAATTAACATTTTGCTCTTCTTCTAAAAGGCTGCATTGGTGTCTCTGCCCTCAAAGCAGGCAGCTTGGGGGCAGCTGGGCTTAATTATTAAAGGGAAACCAATTAGTGAAGGTGACTAAATTTCCAGGGGAAGAACAGCAACTTCAGAGCATGGCTAATTCCAGCCTCCCAAATACTGCAAAGCCAGAGCTGCCTTTTTTTTTTATTCTTCCTCCTATGTGAATGGGTTTGATCTAATTGGGAGTCTGCTCCTTTAATTGAAAAAAAAAAAAAAAAACAAACCAAAACAAAACTAAAAGGCCCTTGTGGGTTAAAAAAGTCTGGAACAGCTTCTTCTTGGTTGTCATTAGTGGAAGCTGGTTCAGGGTCATCAGCTGGGCCTGGGCTGCCAGCAGAAAGTTGAATATTAACACTTCAGGAGTAATGTAGAAAGGTCACAGTCAGGAGCAAAGGGGAAAAAAAAAACCACCCCAAACTAAAATAAAAAAACCCACCCCAAACTAAAATCAAAAAACCCCACCCCAAACTAAAATCAAAAAAACCCACCTCAAACTAAAATCAAAAATCCCCACCCCAAACTAAAATCAAAAAACCCCACCCCAAACTAAAATCAAAAAACCCCACCCCAAACTAAAATAAAAAAACCCCACCTCAAACTAAAATCAAAAAACCCCACCCCAAACTAAAATAAAAAAACCCCACCTCAAACTAAAATCAAAAAAACCCACCCCAAACTAAAATAAAAAAAACCCACCCCAAACTAAAATCAAAAAAACCCACCCCAAACTGAAATCAAAAAAACCCACCTCAAACTAAAATAAAAAAAAACCACCCCAAACTAAAATCAAAAAAACCCACCCCAAACTGAAATCAAAAAAACCCACCTCAAACTAAAATAAAAAAAAAACACCCCAAACTAAAATCAAAAAAACCCACCCCAAACTGAAATCAAAAAAACCCACCCCAAACTAAAATCAAAAAAACCCACCCCAAACTAAAATCAAAAGGATCTTTTCCTCCCAAACTCCAGCTGAAAGCTGTACTGCAAGGCATTGATAGGATTGCTCTAGCCAGAAGTGTTGGTTCAGTGAGAAGGATTCAGGTCTTTGGGGTTGGAAAATGAGATTTACAAACCAGAATCACAGCTTCACAGACTTGGTTTGGTTGGAGCAGACCTTTAAGCTCATCCAGTCCAACCCTCCTCTAACTCTGCCAAGCCTGGGCTAAACCATGGCCCTCAGCACCACATCCAGGCAGCCTTGACACCTCCAGGCATGGGGATTCAACCAGCTCCCTGGGCAGCCTGTTCCAGCCCTTGAGAACACTTTTAGCTACTCCTGAGTAATGATGGAGTAATGATTGGGAGTTTCAGAACTCCCACCCATGCCAACTGCATCTCTGGGTTAAACAGAAAGGTGCAGAGCATTCCTCACTCTGCTCTTGCAGACCAACTGCAGCTCCTGGAGGGAGAAGACATTTTTGGCTGTGTTCTCCTCACATCTGGCTTGCTCTGAGCACTCCAGCTGAGCAGCTGGATAAAACACCTAACCACAGGCCCCAGCTGTGCTTGGTGCCTTCACTTCAGCAGGAGGGAACTGCTGCGTCTTCGTTAGTAAGATTTTCAGGTCCTTTTTTGGGTCACAAGTTGATCCTCAGCTGCTTTTAGCTGGTTCCCACAGTGATTCCTCTCCATCTCCTCCAGCAAAGGCAGGAGTGAGTCCTTGTGTGTCTCTAACCTTCACTCCAGTGTGTTCTGCATGGTGGTGCTCCTGCTAACACCCTTGGAGTGCATCCAACCTGGAATGCCAACCTGAATCCTTTGTATGCAGACAGATCACTCTGATGTGACAGACTCTGCCTTCCTCTTTGCCTTCCCCTAACAAATGCCAGGTACTGATCTGCAGAGCAGTTCACCCTCCAGTGCCCTTCTCCTGATTTTCCACAAGAATAAATAAGGACAGCCCTTGGAAATCAAGAATTGCCACCTTGCTGTTGCTGGGAGGTACCATCAGGAGAAGGCTTTCATGCTCCCTTAGTCTGCAGGGATGAAAGCAAGCCCTTGAATAAACCTTGACATAATTCCTGAGGACTGATTTCTTGAGTGTTTTCCCCTGAAATTCCAAAGATTGGCTGCTTTAGCTGGGAAGTTGCTTGCTCTGTTTCCATGTGCTTTTGGGACAGGGATGTTTAGCTGGGAAAGAAGCAGAATCACAGAATGGTCTGGGTTGGAAGGGACCTCCAAAGCTCATCCAGTCCAACCCCCCTGCAGTCAGCAGGGACATCCCCAACTAGATCAGGCTGCCCAGGGCCTCACCTTGAATATCTCCAGGGAAGAAGCTTCAACCACCTCCCTGAGCAACCTGTTGCAGTGTTCCAACACCCTCATAGTGAAGAACTTCTTCCTAGCATCCAATCTAAATCTGCTCTGCTCTAGTTTGAAGCCATTGTCCCTGGTCCTGTCCCTGCAGACCTTTGAAGTCTCTCTCCAGCCTTCCTGTAGCCTCCTTCAGGTACTGGCAGGCTGCTATTAGGTCTCCCTGGAGCCTCCTCTTCTCCAGCTCCCTCAGCCTGTCCTTATGGCAGAGCTGCTCCAACCCCCTGAGCATTTTTGTGGCCTTCCTCTGGACCCTCTCCATCAGCTCCATGTCCCTCCTGTGTTGAGAGCTCCAGACCTGCACACAGCACTGCAGGTGAGGTCTCAGCAGAGCCAAGTGGCAGAGTCACCTCTCTGGCTCTGCTGGCAATGCTGCTTTGGATGCAGCCCAGGCTGTGGATTTGCCTTCAATTTACTCAGGGTTTTAAAAACCACCAAACACCCACAGCAAACCCACTCAGGGGGTTTTTGCTTTACCCTGCCCTCCAGGATGTGTCTCCTGTAACTCTTCACCTCCCTTTTTCCCGGAGGTCAGGCAGGGTGGTGGAAACAAGAGACAGGAACCCAGAGCAGGCTGAGCTTGAACAGCAAAAGCAAGCAGAGAAATCAATACAGGGAGCCCCTTTCAGGCCTCTCTCCCTTTTGATGCCTCTAATAGCATTGGTGCATGCTGTGTTGTGTGGTTACTACAATGTGAGGACTTTATCAGCCACATAATTAATGTCATCAGAGCAAGGAGGCCCTTTAAGGCAACTTGGAATAATAATGAATCTATTCCTAATTATGACAGCTATTTAAAATCATCTTTTCAAGAAGCATGGAATTCCCCTTCCCTCTCTGGCAATTTGTGCCTTTGTCAGGCAGGCACAGCCATTTATTCCTGTACCTGACAGCTGCTATTGATTTTTTTTTTTTCCCCTCCTCTCTCTCTCTCTTTGCTCTTTTAAAAGCAATGGCATTTGATTTCTATTTCTATTTCTCTCTATTTAAAGGGAGCTGCTTGCCCATTGCAAAAGAGCACAGAAACAGCTTCTTCAGAAAGGCAGGCAGAGAGCACACCATCAGCTCTCAGACACCATACTAAGAACTTACTACAGCTTTTCACTTGAGGTAAAGGGGAATAAGCATCTTCCACCCTCCTACTTCAGCTACACTCTCAGGAAAAGCTTTGTTTCCACACAGCAGCTGATTGATCAGCTCCAAAAGCCATCACAGAATGGCTCAGGCTGGAAGGGACCTCAGAGATCATCTACTCCAACCTCCCTGCCACGGGCAGAGACACCTCTCAACCAGACTTGGCTGCTCAAGGTCTCATCCAACCTGGCCCTGAACATCCCCAGGGAGGAGGCATCCTGCTCATCACACCATCCCAGACTGGTGGGGGTTGGGAGGGATGTCTGAAGATCACCCAGCTAGAGCAGGATCACCTTGAGTAAACCACCCAGGACCACAATATCCAGGTGGGTTTGGAATGCTTCCAGAGATGGAGACTCCACAACCTCTCTGGGCAGCCTGATAATCTCATAAAGCCCTGAGCTGAGCACAGCCCTGCTTGGGAGGGTTACTATTTGCTGCTCTAACACAGACACTTCTCTGCTCCCCAAAAGCTCTGTGTGGCTCTGCCTGACTCCTGTGCATGGCCCTGTCTCCCATGGCATGGCCCTGGCTCCTGTGCCATGGCTCTGATTCCTGTGGCATGGCCCTGGCTCCCGTGGCATGGCCTTGGCTCCTGTGCCATGGCTCTGATTCCTGTGGCATGGCCCTGGCTCCTATGGCATGGCTCTGCCTCCTGTGCCACGGCTACTGTGGCATGGCCCTGGCTTCCATGATATGGCCCTGCCTCCCGTGCCATGGCCCTGGCTCCTGTGGCATGGCTCCTGTGGCACAGCCCTGCCTCTCCTGTGGCATGGCCCTGGCTCCTGTGCCATGGTTCCTGTGCCACAGCCCTGGCTCTCCTGTGCCATGGGCCTGCCTCCCGTGGCATGGCTCCTGTGGCACAGCCCTGGCTCCTGTGGCACAGCCCTGCCTCTCCTGTGGCATGGCCCTGGCTCCTGTGCCACAGCCCTTCCTCTTGTGCCACGGCCCTGGCTCCTGTGGCATGGCCCTGGCTCCTGTGCCATGGTTCCTGTGCCACAGCCCTGGCTCTCCTGTGCCATGGGCCTGCCTCCCGTGGCATGGCTCCTGTGGCACGGCCCTGGCTCCTGTGCCACAGCCCTGCCTCTCCTGTGGCATGGCCCTGGCTCCTGTGCCATAGCTCCTGTGCCACAGCCCTGGCTCTCCTGTGCCATGGGCCTGCCTCCCGTGGCATGGCTCTGCTTCCTGTGCCATGGCCCTGGCTCCCATGGCATGGTCCTGCCTCCTGTGCCACGGCCCTGGCATGATCTTGCCTCTTGTGCCATGGCCCTGGCTCCCGTGGCAGTGCCAGCAGTAACCCAGGAGCAGTAACCCAGCAGCTGTAACCCAGGAGCAGTGCTGGTGACCAACCTGCTGGCTCCCCCTGGTGACACCACTCGTGCGTGGGAGGTGACAAGGAGCCTCTTGAGGATCTCCACTCTCATGGCTTTCCACTTCTCAGGGGGAGAGATGTGCAGTGCCAGCACGGTGTAGTAATGGGGCCCATCCACCTCGTAGGCACTCTCCACCCACTTCTCTTTGGGGTGCTCCATGAAGCTCTGGAGGTTCTTCTCCTCTCTCGACGTCGCTCGAGTTCTGAAAGGCAAGAAAAGCTTCAGTGGCTGTTCTGTTCTGGCTCTTCCATGCTGATGTGCTGTACCTCAGGAGCCTGGAGGTCCTGCATCACACAATCCTGTGCAGGGAAAAGCAGTCCTGGCTTGGCTCTTCCCAAATCAGCCCCTGGCTGGGCGTTTGCTCCCAGGGAAGCTCACAAGCCTGGCAAAGAGCTCTCCTCAGAGCTGGGTATGGTACCAGGGGGGTTTGCTAGGAAGCACTGCCCCAGCAGAGGAGAACACTACAGCAGAGCTATTTTCCTTCTCTTTTAGATAAGCAGCAGCCAGGCCAGCCCATGTGTTCAGGCTGTGCCATCTCCCACCTGACACTGAGCAGATGGCTGCAGCTCCTACAGCCAGACTTCAGAATCAATTCCTGTTATTCATCTACCACAAAAGCAATCACAGAGAAGCTGCAAGCCAATTTCAACCCCCCCAAAGATAAGTGTATTTACTGTAAGCTCACACATAGATCATTTTTTTCCCCTTTCCCTGAGCTCCAGCCTCTTCAGC
This sequence comes from Indicator indicator, assembly GCF_027791375.1. NCBI lineage: Eukaryota > Metazoa > Chordata > Aves > Piciformes > Indicatoridae > Indicator > Indicator indicator. The sequence continues at coordinate 7,077,043 of NC_072041.1, read as the reverse complement.
AGCCCTGACAGCCCAGAGCTGACCATGCACACTGTGTTACAGCAGACCTTGTGAAGTTGGATCACACCTGACCACATCCTACTGCTCTGCTTCATCAGGCAGGTCCCTGAGTTTCTCAGTGAGATCTACACTCCCTGTCAGGAAGGTGTAAAGCAGGCTCCTAGCAGATGAAGCTGTGTCTGGGGTCAGTGTTGGGTGAGCTTTTCATCTGCTGCACGATGCAGCAGGCAGCCAACCAGGAACTCTTGGTTTGCTCTGTTGAACACTGACATGTCTTTAGCAAAAAATGATGTCTGGAAAGGAAATGATCATAGAATCAGAGAGTTTTTTGGGGTGGAAAAGAGCTCAAAGATCATCCAGTCCAACCTTCAACCTAACACCACCACGGCCACTAAACCATGGCCCCAAGTGCCATGGCCACAGGTTTCTTGAACACCTCCAGGGATGGGGACTCCACCACCTCCTTGGGCAGCCTGTTCCAGTGCAGCAAAGAAATCAGTCCTCATGTCCAACCTAAACTTCCCTCTGGTGCATCTTGAGGTCATTTCCTCTCTTTCTATCACCTGATACTAGGCAGAAGAGACCAACCCCCACCTCACTCAGGCCTCCTTCAGAGAGCAGTGCTGCATTCTGATCCAGCAGCTGCCCAGCAGGTTCTGGGCTCTCTGGTGGCAATGAGCAGACTAACAAGATGAAAAGAACAGTTGAGATTAAAAGAACATTTCATTTATTTGTCTCCCAAAGGAGCTGGAAAACAACAGCTCAGGGATCTGGAGATAGGCATTAAAGACAAATTATATTAGAGCCAGGACATAGATTCTGCAGGTGGGAAAGGGAGAGAGATTTTGCTGCACTCCACTTGCAGTGCCCTTTAGGAGATGTGATGTACATTTTACCATTTCCACCCTCATTTCATGACTTAGTTTCTAGCATCTTAACTAAACCAAATCAAAAGGTGTTTGGGGCATTCCATCTGTGCACAGGAGGGGCTGCATGATCAGAACCAGCTCCTGCACCCAAACCATTTAGGTGCACTCAGACATCAGGGCGAGCCCAAACGCCCCCTCAAGCTTTGCATCAATAAAGACCTTGCCGAAACACTTCAGCACAAGTGTTCCTGTGTTTATGGAGGAAATAAATAAATAAATAAAATTAATAATGCCAGGGAAATCTGATGGATCTGAAGACTGCAGGAGAATTCCAGTGTGGCAAAACTGGGAACAAAAGAGGGCATTGTGTAATTCTAAGTATCAGATAACCAGGGTTAAGCTTTCAACTAACAACAATTACTTCATCCTAGTGTTTCTCTTCTGTCTGTTCCAGAGCAAAGGAAGCTGGCAGTGTTTCTTTCAAATCTAATAACCTTGTAGCTCGCCCCAGAGGTAATAATTACATCTAGAATGGAAAGAGAAGCTAATTCCCAATTGCTTTTACTCAATGGGTTCTCTGTTATCCTGCATGTTCGGGCGGCAATGCTTCGCTCCAAACCATGTGAACCTGGAGCAAACTGCTTCAAGAGAGGCAATTTGCTTCCTCCTAAAAAACTTTGGTGTGATTTCATAGCATCATAGAATATTAGGAGTTGGAAGGGATTTCTGGAGATCATCATGTCCTACCCTGCTGCCAAAGCAGGATCACCTAGGGCAGGTCACACAGGAACATGTCCAGATGGGTCTTGAAAGGCTCCACAGAAGGAGACTCCACAACCTCTCTGGGCAGCCTGCTCCAGGGCTCCAGCACCATCACAGCAAAGAAGTTTCTCCTCATGTTGAGGTGGAACTTCCTGGGTTCCAGCTTATACCCACTGTTCCTTGTCCCATTGCTGGGCACCACCAAAGACAGCCTGGCACCTTCATCTTGTCCCCCCTCAGATATTTATCAGATCAGATCCCTTCTCAGGCTGCTCCTCTCCAGACTAAACAGCCCCAGGTCTCTCAGCCTTTCTTCACAGGAGAGATGTTCAAGTCCCTTCATCACATTCACAGCCCTCTGTAGGACTTTTCTCCAGTATATCCCTTCCTCTCTTGAATCAGGGAGCTCAAAACTGGACACAGCACTGCAGGTGTGGTCTCACCAGGGCCACACACACACAAACAAAGATCAGACTTCAGCCCTTCCGCACCTTTTGGGGACCGAGTGGAAGGCAGAGGCAGCTGCTAAGAGGAAAGTACTGACATGTTGGGGAGACAGAGCACCCCAGGGGGAACGTGAGAGGAAGGTACTGACGTGTTGAGGACGTAGAGCACCGTGTGGATGATGTATGGGATGAGGTGGATGTTGCTCTCCCTTCCTCCTCCTCCAGTATCGACGCTGAAGGACTGCTCCATGGCAAAGCGGAGGAAGAGCAGTTTGATGTCGTGGACATTCAGCTGGTAGGTAGGTTCCCTCTGTCCTGTGCACTCCTGGAGGTATGTGTTGTGCCTGAAAAACACAGCAGCTCACTTGATTAAAACAACCCTTTCAGAACTGTAACATGGTCACAGGATCAGAGGATGTTAGGGGTTGGAAGGGACCTCCAGAGATTGTCGAGTCCAACCCCCCTGCCAGAGCAGGACCATAGAATCCAGCACAGGTCACACAGGAACACATCCAGATGGGGCTGGAAAGTCTCCAGAGAAGGAGACTCCACAACCTCTCTGGGCAGCCTGTTCCAGTGCTCTGTGAGCCTCCCAGGGAAGAAGTTCCTCCTCATGTTGAGGTGGAACCTCCTGTGCTGGAGTTTCTATCCACTGTCCCTTGTCCTATCCCAGGGTGCAAGTGAGCAGAGCCTGTCCCTGTCCCCTCCCTCCTGACCCCCAGCCCTCAGATACTGATAAACATTGATCAAATCCCCTCTCAGTCTTCTCCTCTCCAGACTAACCACCCCCAGGGCTCTCAGCCTCTCCTCATTAGGGCAGTGCTCCAGGCCCTTCAGCATCCTTGTAGCCTTCTATTGGACTCTCTACAGCAGATCCCTGTCCCTCTTGGGCTGGGGAGCCCAGAACTGGCTGCAATATTCCAGGTGAGGTCTCACCAGGGCAGAGTAGAGTGGGTGGAGAACCTCCCTGGATCTGCTGGACACATTCTGCTGAATGCCCCCCAGGATCCCATTGGCCTTCTCGGCCACAAGGGCACATTGCTGACCAGCTGCAGGACTCTGCACTTATCCTTGTTGAACCTCATTAGGTTCTTCTCTTCCCAGCTCTCCAGGCTGTCCAAGTCTCACTGAATGGCCTCACAGCTTTCAGGTGGTTTCTTCTTCCACACCACATCTTCACAGAGAAGATTTAGCTCCCATCAGGCTTTGACTCCACGGTTTGAAGCCAGCACGCCTCTGTGCTAACCTCCTGACTCACCTACCCAGATGCAAAACAGCTCAAGGAGCTAGCTTTGTCTGCTCACCTTGCTAAGCAAGTAGCAAAAGCAGACTCTGGCACATGAGGTCCCCAGACTGGCAGGAGCCCATTGCACTTGGTGTTGGCATTCTGTAGGGCTGCACTCTCCCATTCCTCACGGCCGCGAGCAAGTCTGCGTTGAGAAAGCAAACCACACCCAGGCAAGTTAGCAGCATCCAAGTTTGTGTCTAAGAAACCAGGAAAAACCAGACAATTCCACAGCTTCTCCAAAGCACAGAATGGTAGGGGTTGGAAGGGACCTCTGGAGATCGAGTCCAACCCCGCCCCCACCAGAGCAGGATCACTCAGGGCAGGTCGCACAGAAACACATCCAGGTGGGTCTTGAAAGTCTCCAGAGAAGGAGACTCCACAACCCCTCTGGGGAGCCTGCTCCAGGGCTACAGCACCCTCAGAGTAGAGTTTCTCCTCATGTTGAGGTGGAACGTTGTGTGTTCTGTCCTGATGGACCTCTCATTTTAGTGCCCAGGCCTAATCTCTAGTTGGGACATGACAGCAAACCTCAACAGAGAAGCCTGGGGCTTGTCTCACAAGCAAACCCACCATGAGTTACAAGGCCAAGTGCTGTGCTCACAAAGCCCCTTGGAAAATCACATCAGCCACCAGGATCAGAGGATGTTAGGGGTTGGAAGGGACCACCAGAGATCGACTCCAGCCCCCCCTGCCAGAGCAGCACCATAGAATCCCAGCATAGGTCTCACAGGAACACATCCAGATGGGGCTGGAAAGTCTCCAAAGAAGGAGACTCTACAACCTCTCTGGGGAGCCTACTCCAGGGCTCCAGTGCCCTCAGAGTAGAGTTTCTCTTCATGTTGAGGTGGAACCTCCTGTGCTGGAGTTTATATCCACTGCCCCTTGTCCTATCCCAGGGTGCAGCTGAGCTTAGCCTGTCCTTGTCCCCTCCCTCCTGACCCCCAGCCCTCAGATATTTAGAAACATTATTAAATCCCCTCTCAGTCTTCTCTTCTCCACACTAACCACCCCCCAGGGCTCTCAGCCTCTCCTCATTAGGGCAGTGCTCCAGTCCCTTCAGCATCCTGGTAGCTCTCTGTTGGGCTCTCTTGGGTAGATCCACTGTCCAGTGTGTGAGCAGGACTCACCTGACAGCTGCAAGGTGACAATCATAGTGGACAATGTTGAAGTGAGAGACGGTGCTGTAGCCCTGCTGCTTGCGGGGCTTGTTCTCAAACTCCTCTAGTGCAACACGCTTGGTGAAGGTGTAGATCCCCAGGACTTTGGTGGGCTGCAATGACACAACAGCCACCTTCAGGGTCACTGTGACACTGCTTCTCAGTGTCACCTCTCCCACTCCCAACCTCAAATCACCCTGAGCTTTCACTGGAAACAAAACAACCAACCCAACGCTTCCACTTCCCAGCTGCCTCTGGAATTGCCGACCCCAGGAACCAAACCTGACAATTCCTCATCTCCCAGAGGAGATCTCCTTGATCATTCTGCACCATCCCTTGTGCAGCTGGACCCTGCCAGGTCCCCTCAGCTGGTGACAGAGGGCTGTGTTCCCTCACTGTACCTGAAACTTGTATCCTTCCCTGCAGATGCAGCAAGTCAGCCCTGGCTCCTCTATAAGCTCCTCCATCTGTTTAAGCAGCGCGGTCTTGGTCACTACCTGACCCTTCTCATTTGTCTGAAAGAGAGGAGAGCTCAAGCAGGTTAAAAAGACCACCACGGACACCCCACCAGCCCCCCAACTCTAACAGCAACTCCCAACCCATCTCCCAGCCTGTTATTAGCAACCACATTTCCTCTCCCAGCAGCGCCAGGCAAAGCCTGGGCCCCAGCTCGGCGACATCTGTCCCCAAACCATTTGCAAACGATTCCTCAGGTGCCAGCTTTAAGCAAGAGGGAGAGAAAAGGTGATGAGATGAGTGGTCTGCTGTCAGGGCAAGCAGCCATTACCGTCATGCCCAGAGTGCCCAAGGCCTTCTGCCTCATGGCCATGGCCATTCGCTTCTTCTCTGCCCGCGTCTCCTTGCGGGCGGCGTCGATCTTCTTGTTCACCTCCGGGTGTTCCCTCAGGGCCTCCAGAAGATTCTCTGCTAACGTCCCAATCCCTTCATCACTGGACACCTGCTCCAGTTTGTGCAGGTTGGTGATGGAGTCTGTGCCTATCAGCACCTAAGAGGGATTGGAATCATAGAATCAACCAGGTTGGAAGAGACCTCCAAGGTCATCAAGTCCAACCGACCACCCAACCCTCACTAATCAACCAGACCATGGCACTAAGTGCCTCAGCCAGGCTTTGCTTAAACACCTTCAGGGACACTGACACTGACCCCACCACCTCCCTGGGCAGCACATCCCAATGGGCAATCTCTCTGTCTGTGAAGAGAGATTCTTTCTAAGCTTCTTTGTAAGCTCAAGCCTAAACCTCCCCCTGCGCAGCTTGAGACTCTGTCCTCTTGATTCTGCTGCTGCTTGCCAGGGAGAAGAGACCAACCCCCACCTGGCTACAACCTCCCTTCAGGAAGACAGCAGCTTCCTCAAAGGGTGCTCATGACAGTGACTGTCCCCTCCAATCCCACCCATGACAGCCAAGCAGAAGCAGCAATGACCTGCAACAACTGTGGCCAAGTGTCCGTCTTCTGTGATGCTCCTACAACATGCAGCCTGCATCCTAGCACTGGGCTAATTCTCCTCCAGGTTGGCCAATACCAAGATGGATAAAAAGTTTGCTTCAAATAACACTCAAGCCCTCAGAAGCCTCCCCACAGTACAGAGAGTTCACAGTCCTAAAGGACCTTCATTTCACGTGGGTGTGCAAATCCCACACCACACAGAATGAGAAGACATCCAAGTCAAAAATCTCTGCTCTCCAGCCTTTTCCAGACAAGAACAATGTCTGTGTCCCTCCAAGCCCAAGAAAACCAGCACAGAATTAACTGCTATAGAAATAACTGCTGATTGCTAACTGAAGGGCAGCAAAGGTGAGGAAGGGTCTGGAGAACAGGGCTGGTGAGCAGCAGCTGAGGGACCTGGGGTTGTTGAGTCTGGAGAAAAGGAGGCTGAGGGGAGACCTTCTGGCTTTCTACAACTCCCTCAAAGGAGGCTGGAGCCAGGTGGGGATTGGTCTCTTCTCCCATGGAACAAGTGATAGGACAAGAGGGAATGGCCTCAAGTTGCCCCAAGGCAGGGTTAGGTTGGACATTAGAAGAAACTTCTTCACTGAAAGGATTTTCAAAGTCTGGCACAGGCTGCCTAGGGAGCTGGTTGAATCCCCATCCCTGGAGGGATTAAAAGCCACAGAGATGTGGTGCTGAGGGCCATGGTTTAGCCCCAGCCGTGGCAGAGTCAGAGAACGTGTGATCTTAAAGGTCTTTTCCAACCAAAAGGTTCTGTGATTCTGTGATCTACAGCCACAAAAAGCAGCACTGAACAAGCCAGCCAGGTCCTGCCTGGCTCTCAGGACAGGCTCCTTACCTGTGTGGCAGGGTGCTGCGTGGCAAGCCCTCGGAGCAGGCGCAGGATAAAAGGAAGTGCAGGTCGGGATAAGAATTTCTTCCATATGTCTGCATCCAAACTGCACAGAGAACAAGAAGCAGCAGCTGAAGGGCACTCACCCATTCCCAAAGGACACTTGGCAGGCAGCCAGCAGCACAGCTTGCATGCTGCAGGCATGACCAGCACCCTTCCTCCCATGTCCCTCCTTCCTTTAATGGATTAAGTGACATTCACACTCCCGCTGCCACGTTGTGCACGTTAACAGCCACAGTGCCAGCTCTCAGCCCTGGGCTTGGCTTTGTGCTCCTCAGCTCTGGCACAGTGCAGTAGGTAAGGAACAGGCAGGAAGCACAAGCATGCTGATATCCAAGAAATCAGCTCAGATGGGTATCCACTGGGAAGATTCCAGGCTTTTTAGCCCATCCCAGTCTTACCCCTCTGCCATCACAGCTGTACCAAGCCTAAATGCTTCTGAACATGGACTTGTGAGCAGCTTTCTTGGGTGATTTTTGTGTCCAAGGTGGGTAAGGAGGGGAGTAGGGGGGGGGGGGGAAGAAGCTGTTGCAGCTCCCCTGGGTTTTGGCCAGGGGGGGTTATTGTGCTGTTCATAAATTGTAAATATTGTGTATTTTGTAGAAATTCATTGCAATTTGTACATCTTCATTTTTCCAACATTTGTACATATCCATTGCATCTTTAACACCATCATCTGCCAGCAGGGTAAGGTGAAGTTCCCAGACAGAACTGTGAGTGAGGAACAGCACCTGACAGATCAAACACTAGAGATGGTGAATTTTTGGTTGAAGTATTTTTTTTTTTTTCACACCAGGCTTGCAGTCAGTCCAAAAGGGACAGGTCAGATTGTCTCATCTTGTAACACACCACCAGATCTATGTGTATTGATACTGCTAATTCCAGAGGCACCTTACACAGTGACACACACCAGGAGGGTGCTGGAGCACTGGAACAGGTTGCCCAGGGAGGTGGTTGGGGCCCCAACCCTGAAGATATTATAAGTGAGGCTCCAGAGCTCTGGGCAACTTGCTCTAGTTGAGGATGTCCCTGCTTACTGCAGAGGGGTTGGGGTGGATGACCTTTAGAGGTCCCTTCCAATCCAAACCATTCTATGATTTCATTGTAGATTGTAGTTTTGCTTGTAAATACACTTTCATTTGCTTCCAGCTGGGCTGCTCTGGCAAATTTAATGTTGAGGGGGAATTTTCAACCCACCACAAACCTAGGGGAGGGTGATCAGGATTATCACAGACATCAAGCAGAGACTCTTACTTCTCTGCACTGGGAATGTGCTTTTTCATGTAGTCAAGAGCATTCTGTGTAATTCCCTTCTGGAGGATGAGATCTTTCAGCTGATGGCCATTGCTGTTGTTCTTTATTCCTGCTGCTATTTTACAGAAGCAGTCTAGGAAAACTTTATCATCTCCACTGTGCTCCTCATCATACCTGAAGGAAGAAAAGAAAGAGTAACTCGAAAGCTCTCCCAACAGCAGCTGCCTGTAATTCCCACTACATTATCACGGAATCCACATCCCCACTGCAGCTCACAGACTCAGCACAGCTATTCAGACCCTTGTCACCTCAGAAGATACTCTCCAAAGCCCTATTTCTCCAGCTACAAGCTCACACATTTCTTTCTTTTTTTTTTTCCCCCCCTTCAAATGGCTTAGAAGCGAAATAGGAAATTAAGCTTCCGCACCAGGAATCTCTGAAGCTTTGCATCACATTGAAGTAAGCATCAATGGGGAGGGAGGAGGGGGGAAGAGAAGGGCTGTCAGTGCAAGTGATTTCATGTGCTTGCAGCTGGAATTAGCCAACATACTTATCAAAGTTACAGTAGGGCTTGAAGCGATCCACCAGGATCTGCATCTTCTCCATCTCCCCGAAGGACAGGTAGGGGATGATGCGCAAGAGGCCCTGCAGGACGCTGAGGTTGGAGCGCACAAAGGTGCTGTTGATCTGATCCAGCAGCATCACCAGCTGATCCTTGTCACCAGTCAGGAGGAGGTTACCCTGCAGAGGAAGAAGAGCTTGGGTTCAGAGCAGGAAATCAAACTGGAACAGTCAAGAAAACCCTCGCAGCGTCAGGAACTGCTCCAGTCCAGTCTCTGACAAGGTAGCCTGGGGAAGAACAAAACTCTGCTCCAGTCCAGTCTCTGACAAGGTAGCCTGGGGAAGAACAAAACTCTGCTCCAGTCCAGCCCCTGACAAGGTAGCCTGGGGAAGAACAAAACTCTGCTCCAGTCCAGTCTCTGACAAGGTAGCCTGGGGAAGAACAAAACTCTGCTCCAGTCCAGCCCCTGACAAGGTAGCCTGGGGAAGAACAAAACTCTGCTCCAGTCCAGTCTCTGACAAGGTAGTCTGAGGAAGAACAAAACTCTGCTCCAGTCCAGTCTCTGACAAGGTAGTCTGAGGAAGAACAAAACTCTGCTCCAGTCCAGTCTCTGACAAGGTAGCCTGGGGAAGAACAAAACTCTGCTCCAGTCCAGTCTCTGACAAGGTAGCCTGGGGAAGAACAAAACTCTGCTCCAGTCCAGCCCCTGACAAGGCAGCTTGGGGAAGAACAAAACTCTGCTCCAGTCCAGCCCCTGACAAGGCAGACTGGGGAAGAACAAAACTCTGCTCCAGTCCAGCCCCTGACAAGGCAGCTTGGGGAAGAACAAAACTCTGCTCCAGTCCAGCCCCTGATCAGGCAGTCTGAGGAAGAACAAAACTCTGCTCCAGTCTAGCCCCTGACAAGGCAGCCTGGGGAAGAACAAAACTCTGCTCCAGTCCAGCCCCTGACAAGGCAGCCTGAGGAAGAACAAAACTCTGCTCCAGTCCAGCCCCTGACAAGGCAGACTGGGGAAGAACAAAACTCTGCTCCAGTCCAGCCCCTGATCAGGCAGTCTGAGGAAGAACAAAACTCTGCTCCAGTCTAGCCCCTGACAAGGCAGCTTGGGGAAGAACAAAACTCTGCTCCAGTCTAGCCCCTGACAAGGCAGCTTGGGGAAGAACAAAACTCTGCTCCAGTCTAGCCTCTGATCAGGCAGTCTGAGGAAGAACAAAACTCTGCTCCAGTCTAGCCCCTGACAAGGCAGCCTGGGGAAGAACAAAACTCTGCTCCAGTCTAGCCCCTGACAAGGCAGCTTGGGGAAGAACAAAACTCTGCTCCAGTCCAGCCCCTGACAAGGCAGCTTGGGGAAGAACAAAACTCTGCTCCAGTCTAGCCTCTGATCAGGCAGTCTGAGGAAGAACAAAACTCTGCTCCAGTCTAGCCCCTGACAAGGCAGCCTGGGGAAGAACAAAACTCTGCTCCAGTCTAGCCCCTGACAAGGCAGCTTGGGGAAGAACAAAACTCTGCTCCAGTCTAGCCTCTGATCAGGCAGTCTGAGGAAGAACAAAACTCTGCTCCAGTCCAGCCCCTGACAAGGCAGCCTGGGGAAGAACAAAACTCTGCTCCAGTCCAGCCCCTGATCAGGCAGTCTGAGGAAGAACAAAACTCCGCTCCAGTCTAGCCCCTGACAAGGCAGCTTGGGGAAGAACAAAACTCTGCTCCAGTCTAGCCTCTGATCAGGCAGTCTGAGGAAGAACAAAACTCTGCCTTGGTCCCAAACCTCTTGTGGAATGGCTGCCACAGCTGAGGGAACTGTGGGTGTTGAGTCTGGAGAAGAGGAGGCTGAGGAGAGACCTCACTGCTCTCTACAACACCCCGAAAGGAGGTTAGAGTGAGGTGGGAGTTGGTGTCTTCTCCCTAGTATCAGGTGAAGGAAAGAGAGGAAATGGCCTGGAATTGTGCCAGGGGAGGTTTAGGTTGGACATGAGGAACAACTTCTGTCCTCCAGGAGTGGTCAGGCATTGGAAAAGGCTGCCCAGGGAGGTGGTGGAGTCTCCATCCTTAGAGGTGTTCAAGAAACTTGTGGCATGGTTTAGTGGCCATGGTGGCGTTGGGTTGCTGATTGGACTCAATGATCTTCAAGGTCTTTTCCAACCCAAACAGTTCTAAGATTCCATGATTCTAACTCCTCTAGCTGACAACTGACTTCTTCCACTTACTATTAAATGATTTTCTAGCCAAAAGTTCTAATAATTCTAGCCCAAAGGACATCACATTCCTGTACACCAACAGCTTCAGAAGATGACCAAGAATCTCTTCTCGTTCTCAGTGTTGCTGAGGTATTGTTTTCATCCTCAATTAGCTGGAAAAAACCAATCATCTTTTCAACATGTACCAAAACACTCCAAAAACAAAGGCAGAGCTGTGCCTTTTCTTGTCTCTCACTGGCCTGTGGCCCAAAGCAGCAAGGAAGGGATCCAAGCAGTGCCTAATAACCCCCACCCCGACTGTGCAAGATCATCCCAAAGAAGCCTTGCAGTGCTTCTGGTGCAGGGCACTCCTCTTGCCCTACCTCCACAGCCTGCCAAGACATGCCAGCAAGCGTGCCAAGGGTTAGGCTGCCACTCAGCACAGCTCTGCAGGTCCTGGAGCTCAGCATCACTGCAAGCCCTGAACGCCTCTCAGCATTTCCACTGGTGTCCCGAGCCCCAGGCACTCACCTTGTCCTCGCTCAGAGGTTCTGCATTGGACTCATCCAGGATGATCTCTATGATACTGAGCACTTGTTCTGCCACTGCTGCTCCTCCACTGTCTTTACTTTCCTGCTCAGCCACCAGAGCCTGGAGAAGATGGCAGCAGTTATTGTAACAGCAGCAGGTTGCACTGACCCCCACACTCCCACTCCCTAACAGATAAGGAATGGCCAAGAATTTGCAGTGCCAGGCCAGCAGTATTGCAGATCTCCTGCAGTTATCTCAAGGCAGTCTGACAGGAAGAAGCAATTTCAAGCCCGTGGAGTTGATGGATAAGACTTTAACAAGCCCAGGTTCTCCTTACCAAGTTAAGAGTCCCCAGCATGACGTTCAAAGTGTTCATCTCTGGCTTGACCAACTGCTGACGATTTATTTTCACCTTCACACAGTAACTGAACAGCTTCAGCAGCACCTACAAAACACAGAGAATGTCTTCTCTGCAGGGCTTTCAGGATCAGGAGGAGGATATTGCTGAAACTAAAATCACCTGAGGTAATAAAGGTGATTTCCAGACCTCTGGGGTAAAGCACAAACTGGAGTTTCAGACCAGTATTAAGTGGGGGTTGGACTAGATGACCTTTAAAGGTCCCTTCCAGCCCAAGCCAGTCTGGGATCCTATGATTGGGGCAGCTTTGGTTTTCACAGTAAGGTCAAGGCAGAAAACAATCACCCCAGAAAGGCAGCATTTAGTCTTACCACCTCCTCAGCTTCTTCCAAGTCTTTGTAAAGGAGTTGTTAACCATGAGGGATGGGAGAGGGAGAAAAGGAATTACTCAGCTTTTAGTCAGTGAACTGAAACTTCTGTTCCAACAGTGCAAAACAAGGCAGACAGCTAAACATCAGTAACAACTGGGTTAGTGGCATTTCCCATCCCAGTTCTGGCATTTCCCATCCCAGAACTCTTGATCCCAAAGAGCTGAAGCTGAGACTCACAGTCAAGAGGTGCCGGCCTTGCTTGAAGTCCTTGATTCCAGTCAGCCTGTTGAGCATGCACTCCAAGCCTCCACACTGGGCCATGACACCTGCCATCTTGTAAACTTCTTCCTCATCCTCCTCTTCATCTACAGGGCAGACACAGATCATGAGGAGAGGGAGGAACCACAACATGACAAGGTCATGAAGCCCACAGGGGACAAAGCAACGAAAGAAAACAGAGGGTAGAGTGGGACATGTTTTCCATCAGCTCAAATCACTTCAGCTGTACAGAACTGGAGAAGAATTCTGAGCAGGAAAAGGAAGGAGGGGCAGGCAGAATGGACCCTGTGCCATCTGAGCAGGAACAGGAAGAAGAGGCAGGCAGAGTGGTCCCTGTGCCATCTGAGCAGGAACAGGAAGAAGGGGCAGGCAGAGTGGTCCCTGTGCCATCTGAGCAGGAACAGGAAGAAGGGGCAGGCAGAATGGTCCCTGTGCCATCTGAGCAGGAACAGGAAGAAGGGGCAGGCAGAATGGACCCTGTGCCATCTGAGCAGGAACAGGAAGAAGGGGCAGGCAGAGTGGTCCCTGTGCCATCTGAGCAGGAACAGGAAGAAGGGGCAGGCAGAGTGGTCCCTGTGCCATCTGAGCAGGAACAGGAAGAAGGGGCAGGCAGAGTGGTCCCTGTGCCATCTGAGCAGGAACAGGAAAAGCAGGCAGAATGGTCCCTGTGCCATCTGAGCAGGAACAGGAAGAAGGGGCAGGCAGAATGGTCCCTGTGCCATCTGAGCAGGAACAGGAAGAAGGGGCAGGCAGAGTGGTCTCTGTGCCATCTGAGCAGGAACAGGAAGAAGGGGCAGGCAGAGTGGTCCCTGTGCCATCTGAGCAGGAACAGGAAGAAGGGGCAGGCAGAGTGGTCCCTGTGCCATCTGAGCAGGAACAGGAAGAAGGGGCAGGCAGAGTGGTCCCTGTGCCATCTGAGAAGGAACAGGAAGAAGGGGCAGGCAGAGTGGTCCCTGTGCCATCTGAGCAGGAACAGGAAGAAGGGGCAGGCAGAAGGGTCCCTGTGCCATCTGAGCAGGAACAGGAAGAAGGGGCAGGCAGAGTGGTCCCTGTGCCATCTGAGCAGGAACAGGAAGAAGGGGCAGGCAGAGTGGTCCCTGTGCCATCTGAGCAGGAACAGGAAGCAGGGGCAGGCAGAAGGGTCCCTGTGCCATCTGAGAAGGAACAGGAAGGAGGGGCAGGCAGAGTGGTCCCTGTGCCATGCCAGTGCTGCCAGTCAAAGCACAGACTTAAAGGGCTGTGCAAATCCTCCTCCACTCTAGGTGAAGCAGGTAAACGTGGCAAAAGCAATGTCAATCAAGTTTAAGCTCCCTGCTGTAAGGATGAGGGTGTCAGTGCTGTGCAGCAAAGCTCAGATCTCAAATCTAATCCCAGCTTGCAGCAGACAAATGCATTACCAGTGGTGGAGTCAAGGGACTCGATGAACTCCTCAGTGGCATCTCCCAGGAGCCCTCGCATGCGGTAGATGATCCTCATCGGCTCCCCCTGCAAGAGAGCAGAGCAGCTCATCACCTCCACCTCTGTGGACACTTCTGGGCCAAGCCCAGCTCTTGGTACAGTGTGTAACAGACCCTCCAGGCTCAGTTCTCCTCCAGGCTGTCCTGCTGTGGAGGGTAGCACAGAGGAACCTTCCACTCCCTCATTCTCCCCTCCCTGAGATGAACGAACAGCAACAGTGAAGCCACCACCTGCAAAAACATCAACAGCTCATCCTCTGGGCTGGCCAGCTTGGGCTGGCACTGCTCTTTAGATGGGCAGGCCGGGAATAAAGAGTCTCTTCCTCCTTACATCTCCTCCCACAGTGTCTTTCACCCTCAATGAAAGGTCTAGCCAAGGAATCCTAGAACGGCTCAGGTTGGAAGGGACCTCAGAGGTCATCTGCTCCCATCCCCCCTGCCATGGACAGGGACACCTCTCAACTAGACTTGGGTGCTCAAGGCCTCATCCAACCTCTCCCTAACACCTCCAGGGAGGAGGCATCCACAGCCTGCCTGAGCAACCTGCTCCAGTGTCTCACCACCCTCCTACTGAAGAGCTTCTTGCTCAGCTCCACTCTAACCCTGCTCTCCCTCAGCTTCAAACCATTCCCCCTTGGCCTGTCTCAGACACCCTCATGAAAAGTCCCTCTGCACCCTTCCTGTTGGATCCCTTCAGCTATTGGAAGCCAGCTCTAAGGTTCCCCTGGAGTCTTCTCTTCTCCAGGCTGAACACCCCCAGCTCCCTCAGCCTGTCCTCATAGCAGAGCTGCTCCAGCCCTTGGATCATCTCTGGACTTGCTCCAACATTCCTATGTCCTCCTTCTGCTGGGAACACCAGAACTGGAGGCAGTGTCCATACTGGAAAACATGTCCATCTTGCCTTGCACAGCAACCCTTCCCTCTCAAGGCACTGCAGAGTCTTCCTGGGGAACACAGGGAGCAGACAGAGGCCAGGAAAAGAAACAGGAGAGGCTAACTGGCTGAGTGTTTTCAAACAGATAAGATCTACAACGATGGAAAATGGGAAAGGAGGAGTAAAAGGCAATTTGATGGAGCTTTCAGTAAGCCACTACATGACTACAATGAAGGAGCCAAACCCACTGAAAAGCCAAACCCACCTCTGCTTTTCTTTCTCCCCCTTCCCCCCAGGATAAGGGCTAGTTTTCCAGATGTGTTTCCAAGTGGCAACCCTGACAGCACATCAGTAAACTTTCCATTTTAATCCATAGGTTTGAACAAAACAAAACAAAACACAAAACACAAAACAAAACAAAACAAAACAAAGCAGAAAAGAGAAATCCCAGATTTGGGAGCAGGAGACCTTGTGAGAGAGAAAACCTGTCAGGGAACGTGCTAAGCCTAATGTGGAATAAGCAGTGCTTAATGTCACAGCAAATACAGAAGCACAGGGAAAGCCCCGGGGGGAAGATCTGCTCAAAGGCCATGCTAGAGACCAGCAATTAACACCACAGGGGCCCTGGTAAAACGGCAGATGAACAAAAAAACCCACCAGACAAGGGAAACAAAAAGGGGCCTGAGGTTGCTTTCTTGTGAGCCTGTCTATTTCCTAAGGAGCGCTGAGCTGCAGCTCCAGGAGCGCTTTGGGGAGGTGTAGACAAAGGGAGACAAGATGAAAGCTGCTCAGAGGCAGAGTGCTGAGCAAACTCTGCCTTCTATCAGCAGCTCTGCAGCCTGAGAGAGCTCAGCTCTGCGTCTACAAGGGCTTGTAGGGACAAGACGAGGGAATGGATTGAAGGAACAAATCCTTTAGAGTGAGGGTGGGGAGACGCTGGAACAGGTTGCCCAGGGAGGCTGTGGATGTCCTCTCCCTGGAGGTGTTCAAGGCCAGGCTGATGAGGCTTTGAGCAACCTGGGCTGGTGGGAGGTGTCCCTGCCCATGGCAGGGGGTTGGAACTGGATGATCTTGAAGGTCCCTTCCAATCCAAACCATTCTGTGAATCTATGACTCTCACAGCTCTGGCACCTCGCTGCTCCAAGCAGGCAGGGGCAGCACCTTTCACCATGTCCCATCCTCAGAGTTCAAATCAGAAGGCACAGACTAAGATCAGTTTCCTAACTAAGCTGGTACCTTACTAAGAAAAATTGATCTCTGTCACCTAGCTTTGAGCTTCATTTTTGCAGGACAGAAGGCTCTTGGACTTCAAAGCTTGAGCAGAACCATTCCCCATACCACAATCCACTGACACCAGGCAATCTGAATCCCTCCCCCAAAGCACAGCAAGCAAATGGCTTCAGGAAACTGAAGTTCCAGTCAAAGATCACCACACCCCAAGAGTAAATGAGGAGATGTCCCTGTCCATGGCAAGGGGGGTTGGAACTAGATGATCTTGAAGGTCCCTTCCAACTCAAGCCATGCCATGATTCCACGAAATGTTGGGCAAACCAGTTTTCTTTTCTTCTTTTAGGATCTCAAGTGCTACTTGCTATGCCTCTGAAGAATGTATTTGTAATACACACAAGACCTAGCCTAATGTTTAGACATGAGGAACCATTGTTAACCCCAAAAGGGTCATCAAACCCTGGAAGAGCCTGCCCAGGGGAGTGTGGCTGGGTCGTCATCCCTGGAGAGGTTTAAAAGCCATGCAGATGTGGTGCTAAGGGACATAGTTTAGGACCAGATGTGGTAGTGTTGGGCTCATGGTTAGATCTTGAAGATCTTTTCCAGCCTAAAGGGTTCTGTGATTCCTTGTCAGGGGGAATTTCTTTTAGTGGTTACACCAAAAATGAAGGGAAAAGCTTAGTCTGGACCACATCCCCCCTCTGGAACAAGCTTATTGTGATATGGTGGACTGTTCAGACTGTTGGGTTCATTTCTGCATCTCAAAACCAGGCAACAGCTGACCCTGCTTTATGACCTCCAGAGGTCCCTTCCAACCCCCCCCAGCAGTCTGTGATTCTGTAGTACAAACTATTAAAAGCAAAGTGGGAAGATGAAATCTGTCAGGTTCTCAAGATTCCTAGAGGAAAAGCACAAGAGCAGAAGCACAAAGTGAAATGAGAGAAATGCTGGCTGCTCTCCCTGCATAAATAACTTGGGCTCCTCTCTGGAGCACAGATTGCTGGAGCAATCTGGTGTCCCTGTCTGGCTGTGCACACACATCAAAGTGGCACATGCAGATGGAGTGGGAAATGTGCTCTGAAAGGCAGAGCCACAAGGTTCAGCTCTTTCCCCAAAGGAATGTAAAAAGATCTGGTGCTGAAAAAGACAGCTCAGGTATCTGATAACTCCACAGCTAAGTCCAAGACACTCACCTGGGACAACAGGATGTGCTTTTAAATCCTTTATGTCACAAACTGGTTAAAGATCTACCCTAAGAAAGCACAAAAAGGTGCTGAGGAATTAGAATCACAGAATTAGTAGGGTTGGAAGGGACCTCAAGGCTCAGCCAGTTCCAATCTCCCTGCCAAGGGCAGGGACACCTCACACCACAGCAGGCTGCTCACAGCCACATCCAGCCTGGCTGCAAAAACCTCCAGAGATGAGGCTTCCACCACCTCCCTGGGCAACCTGTGCCAGTCTCTCACCACCCTCATGGGGAAGAAGGATCACAGAATTATTAGGGTTGGAAGGGACCTCAAGGCTCAGCCAGTTCCAACCCCCCTGCCATGGGCAGGGACACCTCACACCACAGCAGGTTGCTCACAGCCACATCCAGCCTGGCTGCAAAAACCTCCAGGGATGAGGCTTCCACCACCTCCCTGGCCAACCTGTTCCAGTGATTTATAGGCCAGAAAATAAATCCTGACTTGGGTGATACTTTTATTCTCTTCATTTGTTGCTTTGCTGCTATCAAGGACAGGTGCTTTGTGCTGGTAACATCTCTGAAGGTAACACACACCTCATTAGTGGGACACCACACCTTCTTGTAGACCTCAGCCACAGGCAGATCCAAACTGATGATCTTATTGTTCACCAAAAGCTGCAAGGGAGAAAACAAAAAGGTCAAGAACAAGCTCAGGTTGCATCACCATCCCAGCTGCCTGGAAGTGGCAGCATTGTTGTGCAAGAAATCCACACTTGTGCATTCTCACCTCCATGCCACTGTCATCCTCCAGCAGAGCTACCAGGTCACAGTCCTGACAGATCTTGTTCTTGATGTCCCTCATGAGTGGCCCAATGCCAGGCTCATTACTGCTGTAGGGATTGCCTGGCATCCTGCCCTGTAAGAAGTCCTCCTGCTGGGGATCCTTCTCCAGAGTGACAAAGAACTCAGTGACTTCATTCTCCTCCTAAAGAACAGCAGCACAAACACAGTGAGCTTCTCCTTAACCTCCTAACTGCTTCCAAGCCTGCATTTTTATTGTGGCAAGTGACAAGATGGCCCTAAACACTCAGTCCTTTCCTCACTTGGTGCATCCTGCTGTCCATTAACACATTTAGAGGATCCTAGAATGGCTCAGGTTGGAAGGGACCTCAGACATCATCTACTTCAACCTCCCTGCCATGGGCAGGGACACCTCTCAGCTAGATTCAGCTACTCAAGGCTTCATCCAACCTGGTCTTCAACACCTCTCAGCTAGGGGACATCCACAGCCTCCCTGGGCAGCCTGTTCCAGAGTCTCACCACCCTCATACTAAGGAACTTCCTCAGCTCCACTCCTACCCTGCTCTCCCTCAGCTTCAAACCATTCCCCCTTGGCCTGTCTCAGACACCCTCATGAAAAGTCCCTCTGCAGCCTTCCTGCAGGATCCCTTCAGCTACTGGAAGGCAGCTCTGAGGTCCCCCTGGAGTATTTTCTTCTCCAGGCTGAACACCCCCAGCTCCCTCAGCCTGTGCTCATAGCAGAGCTGCTCCAGCCCTTGGATCATCTTTGTGGCACTGCTGTGGACTCACTCCAGCAGCTCTGTGTCCTTCTCCTGCTGGGGACAGCAGAACTGGAGGCAGGATTGGAGGTGAGGTCTCACAAAGCAGAGCAGATGTCTTGTGTCATTCAGTGAGCAAATTCCTCAGCATGTGACAGCCAACAGCAGTTCTGCTTTTGTGCCCAGAGCATGCCACAGCAGGGAGCCTGGATAACAAAGCCCCAAAGGGGATATATCCCACTGCTATAGTTCCACAGTGGCTAACACAGAATCCTAGAATCAGTCAGGGTTGGAAGGGACCACAAGGATCAGCCAGGTCCAACCCCCCTGCCATGGGCAGGGACACCTCACACCACAGCAGGCTGGCCAGAGCCTCATCCAGCCTGGCTGCAAACACCTCCAGGGATGAGGCTTCCACCACCTCCCTGGACAACCCATTCCAGGCTCTTACCACTCCCATGGTGAAGAACTTCTTCCTCACATCCAGCCTGAATCTCCCCACTTCCAGCTTTGTTCCATCCCCCCCCAGTCCTGTCACTACCTGAGATCCTAAAAAGTCCCTCCCCAGCTTTCTTGGAGCCCTCTTCAGATACTGGAAGGCCACAAGAAGATCACCTCAGAGCCTTCTCTTCTCCAGAACAACCCCAACTCTCTCAGTCTGTCCTCATAGGAGAGGTGCTCCAGCCCTCTGCTCATCCTCGTGGCCCTTCTCTGGACACCTTCCAGCACCTCCAGATCCTTCATGTAAGAGAGGCTCTAGAACTGGACACAGACTGGGTTCTCACCAGAGGGGAGTAGAGGGGAAGAATCCCCTCCCTGGCCCTGCTGGTCACGCTTGTCCTGATGCAGCCCAGGCTCTGCTTGGCTCTCTGGGCTGCAAGTACACATTTGACAGCTCATGATAAGCTTCTCATCCACAATGAAATCACTGTATCACACCCTTGGCTTTTTGGACTCTGTGTGAGAAGGTGAACTCCACAAGCCATGGCACAGCCACCTCTGTACTCACAGGGTAGATGATACTGCAGAGTCTCTCAAAGATGAAGACTGGAGTCCTGTAGTCGTCGAGGCTGTAACGTTTTGCAGTCTCTATACACACTGCCATAAAAGCTTTGGTTTCAGATTCTGTGCCTGCCAAGAAACAGAAGTGTTAAAAAAACAAACAAACACAGGAGTCAGTTTTCCAGGTTCCATTTTAACTCAGTATTCACAACAAATCCCTCTGCAACAAGCACCACACTTGGGTGCCCTCTTCTTTTGCCGATCCACTGCTTCAAAGACAAAAGGCTACTGAATGTTGTGTTTACTAGGAGAACCCTTGGGCTGCAGTAAAGCAATCCCATAAAAGGAGATGATTTAAATTCCTGGGAAACAAAGAGACAACTCCAAGAATGTTATTGACCTTTTCTGTGCCAAATGGAAACACTGGAAGGTCCCAGCCATAAAAAAAACCTCTTCACCACAGCAGCCTTTTCAAACAGCTCCATCTGCTTTTCACCTTGGTTGACCCAGACTCTGCGTTTATGGAACCAAGGTGGTTTTTTTACCTGTGGTCATGTCCTCCAGCATCTCCAGCAGCATGTCCTGGGTTTCATCAATCAGCTTTGTTCTCTGTACCACCAACTTCCTCAAGCACAGGTAACCATTCAGGACCGTCCCCACCAGGCGGCTTTTGAAGTGCCGCTTGATGGACTCCACCTCCACGAAGGAAGAGAGGAGACCTAGAAAGCAAGGAGACAACAGTCAGGAACTGTGGGGGAGAGAGAGAAAGAGAGAGTTTGATTTGTTAGCTCTAAATTTCATGTGGCCAGCAATCAGGGCACAATGACATCAAAGCAGCACCCATCTGGAGAAGCTCATGGAAGCAGCTCACTTCTAAGAGCTGAAAGGTTGGAAGCAAAACTGCTGGCCTCGGAGAGGTGTCTTTGAATTTAACCATGGGGTCATTCTGAGGGACCATGAAAAGGTGTAAGGAGCTTTCTAAGTGCTTGATCCTTTCCCAGGCTGTCTTTATCAAGGTGGTTTTTCATGGGCTTTAGGAATTTTTGAAGAATATGGAAGAGGCTACAGAAGAGAACATCCTAGCTAATGGTGTGCTTCCGTTTGCACCAAGCTTGCCCTAGAGAAGATTCCAAAGGAAAATCTACCATGGAATAATAAGTAGGTAGGAAACAAGAGGCAGGAATACATCAGCAGTGTTTGCAGTGGGTCCCAGGAATTGTCAGTGTGAGAAGGGAAGTGATGTGATGAAGTTTGCTCATGCTACGTTACCAGAGCTCAAGTGATTAAAAACTCCAACTGACCACAAAAAAAAAAAAAGTATGGAAAAACACCCCATGCAGGAGTTAAGTGCTAGATGGATGGCAAACATCCACTGATAGCAACTGTAAAAGACTGAACCACATCCCTCTGAAATCCTGCTCCATGCTGCTACAGAGCAACCACCACCCCATCTCTACTCCTGCTACAGAACTTCAGTTGATGTCACCACATACCTGTGAGGCTCTTCAAGGCATATCCCTGCTGCAGATCAGTGCTGAGTGTGGCTTCCTCCAAGGCAAGTAAACGAGCTATTTCCTGGAAATAATCAACAGGCCTCTTAGGACAAGAAATTGCAGTGCCAGTGGCTGGTGTCTGACCCCGGGTGCAAAGGGAGACAGCAAAGAAACAAGAGCCAGCCACGGAGAAACCAGAACTGCAAGGCAGCAGCTGGGAGGGAAGAGGGAAAACAGAGAACTGCCCCAAACTTTGTTTTCTCCCTACACCTACCTATCACCACTGCTTGGCTCTGGTGGCTCTCCATAATGCACTCAAGGCCACCATTAATATGGGAGGGAGTCAACTGCCTCTTTGGAGTGCACCACAAAACACTCCTAAGAACTAACACTCTGAAGATTGCAACTTTCATGTGGTGCTTCTGCAGGAGGCTGCAATTCCCACTCAAGCAGTGGGAGCACATCGAATCCTCCCCTGTCACCAAGGGCTCTGGGAGTCCAGCTTGGCAGCTAAGGCAGCTTCCAGCTTGGTCCTGGTGCCAAGTCAGTGTGGCAATATTTATACCCCTGAGCATTGCTGCCCCCAGAGCAGCTCAGTCATGTGTCACAGGCAGTTTGCACTGAGGAATGCTACAGCTGGGGCTAAAGCCACTGGACAGCTGCTTCTGCTCAGAGATGACAGAGCAGAAGAGTGAACTCCATAAAGCTGGCAAGGGTCAGCAGTGAGGCACTGAGCACAGAGATAAAGACCTAGAAGCAGGAAACTGGCAGGTGAGGGATAAGCTTTCTGCTGATCCCTAATACCTCCAGACAGATCCATACCTTGGTGATGAGGCTGCCAACATAGGGCAGAACCCCCCGGGCTGCCAGGTAGACCTTCCAGTGGGCTGGTTTGATGAGCTTCTGATACAGTGCCAGGTACTCTGCAGCACACTCACCAGCAATGCTCAGCTCATCCAGGTAGCTGGTGGAGGGAGACACAAGCTGACAACCACTTCACAGTGACAAGAGGTATTCAGAGCTTGAGGACACCATGGAAAGAGAGAAGAGAGGAAAAGGAGGAAAGGGAAGAAAGAGAGGAAAAGGAGGAATGGGAAGAAAGAGAGGAAAAGGAGGAAAGGAAAGAGGGGAGAGAAGGAAAAGGAAGAAGAAAGAGAAGAAAAGGAGGAAGGGGGAGAGAGGAGAGAGAGGAAAAGGAAGAAAGGAAAGAGGGGAAATAGAGGAAAAGGAGAAAAAGGAAAGAGGGGAAATAGAGGAAAAGGAGAAAAAGGAAAGAGAGGAAATAGAGGAAAAATAAGAAAGGGAACAGAGAGATGAAAAGGGGGAGAGGGGAGAGAAATGGAAGAAAAGAGAGAGAGGCAAAGGAGGAAAGAAAAGAAAAATTCTCCTCAAGTCTGTCCTCCCTGTTACTCTTTACTCAATGGCTAAAGTGGGATTTTGTCCCCAAAAAGAGTTCCCTAACTGTGCTCTTAGTGTCAGCTGGGGTTAAGCTCTGTCACAGGTGTTGGAAGAGGATTCCCCCTGTTATTTTGCTGTCTAAGAGAAAGGGGAAATGTCCATGCAGCTGAACATCACCTGCTTACCTCTGGACAAAGACCTGAACTGCAATAGCTTATTGCTAGGCAGTAAAAGAAAGGTCTCCCTAAATCTCCACCACCCCAGCTGATTTAAGTTTGAGAATGCAGCCTCAAAAGACCTGTGAATCAGAGGTACAGAAGGGAGAGGTGTGAGAAAATCTGCAAGAAGGGAGAGAGAGTCTCATGGGAATGAAAAAGTCAACTAATCCTGGAGCTGCCAAGTGTGGCAACACAGCAATACCTCGTCAGGAGATCAAGGACCTGCTGCTTGCGGCTGGGGATGGTAGTCAGAGCTTCCACGATGGTACAGGCAGCTTGCCTTGCAGCTTGAGTGGCAGGAGTAAAGAGCACCTAGGGCAAGATTTGATGTGCACAGCTGAAGCAGTGATGTAACTCTGACTCTGCCCACTGCATCCCACCAGCGTTTCCAGCCACGGCTGTTACCTGTCGCAGCCAATTGTTGTGGCCCAGCTTGAGATCCAGAGGGCAAGTCCGCTTCCCGCGGCGGCTCAGGAACTGTTTCCACTTCCAGACATATTTCTCTGACAAGTAGAGCTGGTGAATCTCAGCTTTGCTGAGAGATTTCCCACTGGCATCTACACCTGCAGGATTGACCAGAGAGAACTATCAGCAGCTATCACTTGCCAGCTGCCACTGTGGTTTTCCCTCCATACTGGAATTCTCCAAACTCCAGCTGAGAAGCTGAGCAGCTTCCCATTTCTCTCTGCTGCCATTTTCACTCCGTGGAGCAATGTTCACTACCATCTGTCAGATGCAAATCCCCTCCCAGTCAGCTTTTCAGTTGGCTGGTGTCATTTTAAACAAGCAACAAGTTTCATTTGTTACATCTCCCTGGGCATCTTCAGGCACAGGGTGTTTTCTGCTCAGCATCTGAACCATACAGCCTAGAAAAGCCAGAGCTATGAGGACTATGAAGCTGGTGAAGAGAGACACAGGCTGGCAGCCACTTCACAGTGGTAAGAGGTATTCAGAGCTTAAGGACACTATGGAAAGAGAGGAGAGAAGGGAGAAAAGGAGGAGAAAAGGAGGAGAAAAGGAGGAGAAAAGGAGGAGAAAAGGAGGAGAAAAGGAGGAGAAAAGGAGGAGAAAAGGAGGAGAAAAGGAGGAGAAAAGGAGGAGAAAAGGAGGAGAAAAGGAGGAGAAAAGGAGGAGAAAAGGAGGAGAAAAGGAGGAGAAAAAGAGGAGAAAAAGAGGAGAAAAAGAGGAGAAAAAGAGGAGAAAAGGAGGAGAAAAGGAGGAGAAAAGGAGGAGAAGGGGAGAAAAGGAGGAGAAAAGGAGGAGAAAAGGAGGAGAAAAGGAGGAGAAAAGGAGGAGAAAAGGAGGAGAAAAGGAGGAGAAAAGGAGGAGAAAAGGAGGAGAAAAGGAGGAGAAAAGGAGGAGAAAAGGAGGAGAAAAGGAGGAGAAAAGGAGGAGAAAAGGAGGAGAAAAGGAGGAGAAAAGGAGGAGAAAAGGAGGAGAAAAGGAGGAGAAAAGGAGGAGAAAAGGAGGAGAAAAAGAGGAGAAAAGGAGGAGAAAAGGAGGAGAAAAGGAGGAGAAAGGAGGAGAAAAGGAGGAGAAAGGAGGAGAAAAGGAGGAGAAGGAGAGAAAAGGAGGAGAAGGAAGAAGAGGAGAAAAGGAGGAGAAAGGAGGAGAAAAGGAGGAGAAAAGGAGGAGAAAAGGAGAGAAAGGAGGAGAAAAGGAAGAGAAGGGAGGAGAAAAGGAGGAGAAGGGAGGAGAAAAGGAAGAGAAGGGAGGAGAAAAGGAAGAGAAGGGAGGAGAAAAGGAGAGAGAAAGGAGGAGAAAAGGAGGAGAAAAGGAGGAGAAAAGGAGGAGAAAAGGAGGAGAAAAGGAGGAGAAAAGGAGGAGAAAAGGAGGAGAAAAGGAGGAGAAAAGGAGGAGAAGGGAGGAGAAAAGGAGGAGAAAAGGAGGAGAAAAGGAGGAGAAGGGGAGAAGAGGAGGAGAAGGGGAGAAAAGGAGGAGAAGGGGAGAAAAGGAGGAGAAGGGGAGAAAAGGAGGAGAAGGGGAGAAAAGGAGGAGAAGGAAGAAGAGGAGAAAAGGAGGAGAAGGAAGAAGAGGAGAAAAGGAGGAGAAGGAAGAAGAGGAGAAAAGGAAGAGAAGGGAGGAGAAAAGGAAGAGAAGGGAGGAGAAAAGGAAGAGAAGGGAGGAGAAAAGGAAGAGAAGGGAGGAGAAAAGGAAGAGAAGGGAGGAGAAAAGGAAGAGAAGGGAGGAGAAAAGGAAGAGAAGGGAGGAGAAAAGAAGAGAAGGGAGGAGAAAAGGAAGAGAAAGGAGGAGAAAAGGAAGAGAAAGAAAGAAAAGAGTAACTTTTCTCTAAGGACTCTGCAGCTGTCTGTGAAGATGTCAGAGGCCAGAAGCCAACACAGCTGTACAGAGTCCATTCTGTATTAAAGTTTGGAGGGACACAAGCACAGGACTACCTCTGGCAGGGAGGCACTTTTTCCAAGCTTCATATGATGCTTTGGGGTCCCTCTTGAGCCATAGCTGAGCCTGTGCATGGATTTCATTGCTGTAAGGCTTCACAGTGGTGAGAGCATCCAGAGGCACATCCTAATAAACAAACAAACAAAAGCTCTGTGATTCTTCAGAAAGCAGCAGCCTGTTCCCTTGGAGTAACTCCTGTTGGTGAATCACTGCTCCACGAGCTGATAAATGCAGCTCTACCAGAGCAGGTTAAACAGTTTCTGTTCATGAGGAGCTGAGAGAGCTGCCTCCTTCCAGGTACTACTGAAATATCAGTAAAGCCATCTCTGACATCCACCTGTGATTAGATCAAAGCAGAAACTCTCTTCTGCCTTGCAAATGTTATCCTAGATTACCATAAAGTAGCAGCCAATTAATTCCATTCCTATCAGAGCTGAAGCTCTGCATTTAAAAATGGGAGTCCAAAGCACTTGATTCTACAAAACTGATGAAAGCAGCAAGCTGTAGCTCTGATGCACCTTTTTGCCCTCAAATCTGAGAGCCAAGCCCTGTTCTGAACAGCAGTGGCCACAGCCACCAAAGAGCAGCAGAACACAGGAAGCAGAGAGCTGCAGTTCACAGCCTGCAAAGACAAGAGCGACAGGACTTGCACTTCCCCAGGTTGGTGTGACCAGGAAATGCTTCCTCACAGAGTTCCTAAGGACTGAGATCAGTGTGCCAGGCCTGAAGCAGCAGGTTTTCAGGTGCTTTTCTCAGCAGCTGAGGCACTAACCTTGTTTTTCTTGCTGGTAGGAGCAGGTGGCTTGATCAGCTTCTGAAGAATGCGCAGGCACATGAGGGTGATGTTTTCAACAACCACTGGAGTCTTAATGTTCACTGCCATCAGGAAGAGGCTGAGAGCTGGAAGAGAGCAGATAAAAAACCCTTCATGCCACTCTAAGATCTGCAGACAGGACACCTCCACAGCTCCATACAGCACATTGGAAGTGTGTGGAGTAAGGCAAGACCTGATGTCCTCAAGCAAAACTGTCACGTTCTCATGCAGCCATGGATGGTGAAGAATTGCTTTCTACTACTGGAGAATTGCTTTCCATAAGACAAGGAGCACTGGGTGCAAGCTGGAGCAGAGGAGGTTCCACAGGAACAGAAGGAAAAGCTTTTTCACTGTGAGGGTGCTGGAGCCCTGCAGCAGGTTGCTCAGATAAGTTAAGAAGTCTCCTTCTCTGAAGACATTCAAAATCCATCTGGATGTGTTCCTGTATGACCTGCTCTGGGTGGTCCTGCTCTGGCAGGGGTGTTGGACTCAATGATCTCCAGAGGTTCTTTCCAACCCCTGACATTCTGTGATTCCAGCCAGAGAGTGTTGCCAAACTTCCCTTTACACCTCCATGTTTCTATTTCTCAGCACAGATTCTTGAAATCATACTCCCAACACAAGAGTGACATGGAGCTGGTGGAGCAGGGCCAGAGAGGGCCACAAAGATGATCAGAGCACTGGAGAACCTCTGCTATGGGGACATGCTGAGAGTTGGGGCTGTTCAGCCTGGAGAGGAGAATGCTCCAAAGAGTTGCATTCCAGTGTCTAAAGGGGACCAAGAGGAAGGCTGGGAAGGGACTGTCCAGGATGAGGGGCAATGGTTTGAAAGTGGAGCAGGGGAGATTTAGGTTGGACATCAGGAGGAAGTTCTGTACAATGAGAGTGGTGAGACACTGGAACAGGTTGCCCAAAGATGTGGTTGAGACTCCAATCCCTGGAGACATCAAGATCAGGCTTGATGTGGCTCAGGGCATCCTGCTCTAGTTGGAGGTGTCCCTGCTGACTGCAGAGGGGTTGCACAAGATGACCTTTGAGCCAGCCCCATGCAATCTGTGAAATGCACCACTCCAAGACAAAGCTACCTGCTGCTAACCCTACTTTGAGTCCCTATCAGAAGCTGAGTCAAGATCAGTTCCATTGCATAAAACCTGACTGAAGTGCATGGAGCTGGGGCAAAGCATTTTGAACTCAAGGCTGAACTCACCACAGCGCAGCCTCAGCTCCCAGCAGCTGTCTTCCTTGGAGATGGAATCTGTGAGCAGCAGCATTTCATACTGGAGGCTGCTAGCCTGTAACACAGAGACATTTTCAAAGGCTTCAGAAGTCTTCGTGAGGGCAGCAGTGCTTTTTTTTTTTTTTTTTTTGCCTTCTGACATTTAAGAACACAGGTTGAGAACACATCAATCCAAGCAAATTGGATCCCATCTCCATTTGGGGTGACTGGAAACCTATTGGAGAGAGCTGCAAGCAACAGCCAAGAGAGGAAAAAGTGCCTGAGGAAACTTAGGCAGTGACCTCATCACATCATTCTGTGCTTTGCTCTGATGTTTATCTGCTGCTCTACACCTTCCAGATTACAACTAGACCATGATAATAGAGAAGATGCAAGGATTAGAATACACCAAGAGTTGTAGAGGAGCAGAACAAAAAAAGAAAGCAAGAGGAGAACACTGGAGTCTCTCACCAAGTCTGGATTTGCCCAGTGTCCCTTCAGAGCTGCAGACACCTTCCCAATGATTAAGTCATTCATTTGCTGTGTGGCCTCTGGGTTGTCCCTGATTGCAGGAGGGAAAAGAGAACTCTGTTATTCATAGATTCACAGAATGCTTGAAGTTGGAAAGGACTTGGAGGATCACCCAGTCCCAACCTCCCTGCCATGGGCAAGGGACACCTTCCATTAACCCAGGTGGCTTACAGCCTCATTCAACCTGGCCTTGAACACCTCCAGGGAGGGAACATCCACAACCTCCTTGGGCAACCTGTTCCAGTGTCTCCCCACCCTCACAGGAAAGAATTTCTTCCTCATCTCCAGTCTAAATCTCCCCTCCTCAAGCTCCAATCCCTTCCCTCTTGTCCCATCACTCCAACCCACTGTAAAAGTCCCTTCCTGGCTTTCTTGCAGCCCCTTTCAGGCACTGGAGAGGCCGTTCAGATGCTTCCAAGTAACTCTAGAGATTTCTTTAAGTGTTACTAAATGAAATGGCAGGAAGGATGACTGTGCAGAGGCCCCTGGAAGGGTGCCAGGGCTGCAGAGCTCACCTGGTCAGAAGGCACATGAGCTGCCGGACCTCCTCCCGCATGCTGGCTGCGCCCCGCCGCAAGTTGTAGTCAAAGAGCTCTCGGATGAGGCCCTGGGACACAAGGATGTGCCTGATGGCAGAGTTGGTGGCCAGAGCTCGCAGCAAGGTGATGCAGTGCTCAGTGACAGCTGAGGCACAGCCATAGCATTTAGTGGATGATGTGTGGCCACAGCCCAGCACAGACAAGGCACGATACTGGCTGGCAGTGAAGGTAGGTTGGACGGTGGTGCGGGAGGACTTGGTGGCTGCCTCTCTCTGTTGGAGATCGTATTCCAGGAGCTCCTTTCGAGAGGCAAACACTTTCTGGAAAGACAGAAAAGATAAAACGAAGGCTCAGAGATTCATAGAATGGTTTAGGTTGGAAGGGACTTTAAGGATCAGCCAGTTCCAACCCCTCTGCCATGAGCAGGGACACCTCCCACCAGCCCAGGTTGCTCAAGGTCTCATTCAATCTGGGCTTGAACACCTTCAAGGAAGGAGCATCCACAATCTCCCTGGGCAACTTGTGCCAGTGTCTGACCACCCTCTGGAAAGAATTTCTTCCTAATCTCCAGCCTAAATCTCCCCACCTCAACTTCAATCCGTTCCCTCTCATCCTATCACTCCCAGCCCTTGTCAAAAGTCCCTCCCCAGCTCTCCTGGAGCCCTGGTCAGGTACTGGAAGGCTGCTCCAAGGTCCCCCCAGAGAGCCTTCTGAACAGTCCCTCCCCAGCCTTCCTGTAGCTCCCATTCAGATATTGAAATGCTTCTCTAAGGTCTCCCTGGAGCCTTCTCTTCTCCAGACTGAACAGCCCCAACTCTCCCAGCCTGTCCCCACAGGGGAGGTGCTCCACCTTCTGATCATCTTTGTGGCCTCTCTGGACCTGCTCCAGCAGTTCCACATCCCTCTTGTGCTGGGGGGCCACCCCCAGCAAGCTGTGGAATTGTGAGGCAGCACAGAACTACCACTCTCAGGTTGTTTTTCACTGTGTATTATGTGCTGAAATATTTTTAACTTGAAATCCTTTATGTCCAGGGCAGACTTGGGAAATCCATTAGAAATAATCTGCCCAACTCCCAGTTATCTGCCCTGGTTGGCTTGCTGTCTACATTCCATGCAGTGTAACCCTGGAAATGTGGCAAATCCACAGCAGTAATGGTAAGCACAGCTTCTAGAAATTATTCTCTTGTTATTCCCCTGCAAACAGCAGCTGATCACCTGCTGTTCATGGTATCATCAAAGGCACAATGGCTGCACCTCACTTGCTGTTTCTGATGCCCACTGTTATCAAACACATCACCCAAATCCAGAGCTCAGCACATCATACCTGGATGATTTTGGAAAGCTCATCAAAAGAGTTTTTGCAGTCACCACAGTACTCCTGGGCTAACTGGAGGATGTATCTATTCACACTGGCTGAGGTAGAACTGATCCCTCCACTACTACCAGATTCATCCTGGAACAGAGGGGAAAACACAAAGGAATTATGTGTGGAGGGTACAGACAAATCAATGAGTGCAGAACAGCATCTGAAGCAAGGATCAGAGAATCACAGAATCATTTTGGTTGGAAAAGACCTTTAAGATCATCCAGTCCAACCACTCTCTAATTCTACCAAGGCTGGGGCTAAACCATGGCTCTCAGCACCACATCTCTGAAGTTTTGACACCTCCAGGGGTGGGGATTCAAACCACCTTCCCTGGGCAGCCTGTTCCAGTGTCTCAGAACCAATCAGCCCTTTGAACACAGACTCAAGAAACTTTCCAAAGCCTGAGAAGCAACAGATCTCCCCTTCCCACACCTTAGATTAGCAGATTTAGGCACAACTTTGGGCAAAATCCACCTGGAATTGTAAAGCTCAAAAGGGAACTCCCTCAGCTGTCTTCCCATGGCCATACTCTGCCTCTAACTACCCACAGGACTCCCTTTCACTGTGAGATAATAAGATCCAAGCTTCAGCATGGTTCCTTCTGAGCCCATCTAAATGATGTCCATGCCCACAGTTCTCCAGGGAACCATCTGGATCTTTATTTGGTGATATAAAGCCCAGTGGCCCCCCAGCTTGGGCTTCTGTGCAAGATCACAGGATCATAGAATGGTTTGGAAGGGACCTTAAAGATCACCCAGTTCCAACCTCCCTGCCATGGGCAGGGACACCTTCCACTAGCCCAGGTTGCTCAAGGCCTCAAGGCCTTATCCATCCTGGCCTTGAAGACTTCCAGGGAGTGGAATCCATCCTTGTTACCTGTGGCTTTTCAGGAGCTGCCTCATTCACTTTACACAGAAGGTTTTCCAGCTGTGGTCGGTGTCCCATTAGCTGGTGATACACTCTGTCAGCCTTGTCCAGGAGGGTGTTGATATTTGTTACTGCCTAAGAAGAATCAAGGAAAGGAAATTCTTATTTTATGCCCAGACAAAATTTTTAATTCTACACCTACCAACCTCCAAGTCTTCAGTCTCTTTTGTGAAGCACTGAATGATGTGTGTTGAAGAATTACTGATTTGGTAGAGCAAGTGAGAGTCACTGAGAAACCTTGCATGAGCCCTGCTTGTCATGTTAGTCCCAAGAAGGATGGAATTCTCATGTCCTTACACTGCTGACCCCTGGCCAAGAGATTCAGAGAGTCACAAATTGCATCAGGTTGGAAGGGACTCTTCAGAGCTCATCTTGTCCAACCCCCCTGCACTCAGCAGGGACACCTCCAATGAGATCAGGCTGTCCAGGGCTACATCAAATCTGGTCTTGAACGTCTCCAGGGATGAGGCTTCAACCACATCTTTGGGCAACCTGTTCCAGTGTTTCACCACCCTCGTTGTGCACAACTTCCTTCCTTGCACAACCTAAATCACCCCTGCTCCAGTTTCAAACCATTGCCCCTCATCCCATCACCACAGGCCCTTCTGAACAGTCCCTCCCCAGCCTTCCTGTAGGTCCCCTTCAGACATTGAAATGCAGCTCTAAGGTCTCCCCTGAAGCCTTCTCCAGGCTGAACAGCCCCAACTCTCTCAGCCTGTCCCCATAGCAGAGGTTCTCCAGAGCCCTCTGATCATCTTGGCGACTCCCTCTGGACCCCCGGCCATCAGCTCCACGTCTCTCTTGTGGTGGGGGTCCCAGAGCAGGACACAGCACTGCAGGTGAGGTCTGAGCAGAGCAGAGCAGAGTGGATGCAACACTTGATGCCTGCAGCTGCTGTGGGCCTCACCTTCTTACGATCCTCCTCGTTCTCGATGGGGTCCACGGCGCAGCAAGGCTTGGCGTAGAGCATGAAGTCGAAGCGAGCGTACTTGCAGAAGCCACAGGCATTGCAGAGGAAAGGATCCTTCTCATCATAATTGATGGACCTGAAGGGCAAGCCAGAGAGGTCAAAGAATGCAGCTGAGCTTTAGGAAGGTGACTGAGGTGCAGCTTAGGTAAAGGAGGAGGATGACTTCTTCAAACATCTAACCTACTGCTCCGTTCTTCAGAGCACTGCACTGTATTGTGTCCTCTAGCAACAGAGGCAATTAAAGCACTGTGATAATTAGTACTGGAAGCAGTTCAGTCACAGAATCACAGAAACATTCAGGTTGGAGAAGACCCTCAGGGTCACCAAGTCCAACCACTGACCCTACTTTACAAGGTTCACCCCCAAACCATATCCCCAAGCACCTTAAGGTCATACAGTTCCAAATCCTCTGCCACGGGCAGGGACACCTCCCACCAGCCCAGGCTGCCCAAGGCCTCATCCAACCTGGCCTTGAACATCTCCAAGGAGGGGGACTCAACCACCATCCCTGGGCAACCTGTCCCAGTGTCTCCCCACGCTTGCTGGAAAGAATTTTTTCCTCATCTCCAGTCTCAATCTCCCCTCTCCCAGCTCAAAGTCATTGTCCCTTGTCCTGTCACTCCCAGCCCTTGTCAAAAGTCCCTCCCCAGCTCTCCTGTAGCCCCCTTCAGGTACTGGCAGACTGCTCTAAGGCCTCCCTGGAGCCTTCTCTTCTCCAGGCTGAACAGCCTCTCTAAGCCTGTCCTCACAGCAGAGGTGCTCCAGGCTCTGATATTCTTGGTGGCCTCTCTGGACCCTGTCCAGCAGATCCATGCCCATCTTGTGCTGGGGGCACGAATGACCTGAGAATCAAAACTGAACCAGGCAACCAAACCAAAATCCCTACAGTCCTGGTGCCACAATCTGGCTTGGAAAAAGCAGAAAGAGATGGGAATTTGCTCCTAACAATTCTACTTTAAGTACAGCAATTCCCAGCAGAACCTCAGAGCAGGGCACTGTGCCCTTTACAAGCAGACAGAGAAAAAGGAAATCATTTAGGTTTGTTAAGGTCCAGGCTTTGAATAGCTCTCACTCTTTCCCCAGTTGCAGTGGGACCAGCTACAGCATGCTTATTATCCTGCTGCAGAGTGGAGCAGCAGGAGACAAACATTTCTAGCTCCCCTAATTCAAGAGGGGATCTGGAAACCTTTCAATGTATCAGTTATCATCTGATCTGTGGAAAGAATCTTCTAAACATCTGAAATCCCAAAGGGATTAGAGAGGAATATGGGACAAGAAGGGGAGAAGAGATATCAGATAAGGAGACAAAGCTCACAAAGGAGCAGGATTTAGAATGCTGTAGTGAAAGCCTGAATAGCACACAGTAAATTACACCCTGAGCCCTGCTCTGAATGAGGAGAGCACAACAAAAGCTCTCAACAGACAAACAGGCACTGTCCAGCCAGCAAGCTGAGGGGAAACACCACCCCTCCCCCTTGCCATCCCAGAACTGAACTCCAGCCTCATGCCCTTCATCAGCAGGCAGCCCAAAAACAACCCCCCCCTGGGAACTGGCTCTTTCTGAAACTTCAGAGGGCTTGATCTGAAACTTCAGTGTTTTGGTATCAGGTTTCCTTTGTGAGGCTGCATTAACTGTAAATCCCTGTAAGCCTGTTTTATACTTCCTGACTAATTTGATTGTGTGCTTGTATTAACCAGAATCAGGGATTTTCAAGAGCAGGCTGTTTTGGTGAACATCCAACACAGGCAACAGCAGCAGGGCTCTGTAAACCCTCACTGCTGGCTCTGTGGGGAGCAATCAGAAAATTGTTTGGGTTGGAAAACAGCTCATTGAGCTCAACCATCCACCCAACACCACCATGGCCATCAAACCATGTCCCCAAGTGCCATGTCTCTTGCACACCTCCAGGGATGGGGACTCCACCACCTCCCTGGGCAGCCTGATCCAATGCCTGACCACTCTTGCAGTACAGAAATTTTTCCTCGTGTCCAACCCCTGGGGAAGTTAATGCTGGGAGGGGAGTTTCAACCCATCACACCTCCCTCTGGCACAATTTCAGGGCATTTCCTCTCATTTTATCACCTAATACTAGGGAGAAGAGACCCACCTTACCCCAACCTCCTTTCAGGGAGTTTTAAAGAGCCAGAAGGTCTCCCCTCAAGTTTCCTCTTATCTAGGCTCAACAACCCCACTTCCCTCAGCTGCTCCTCCCCAGTCCTGTTCTCCAGACCCTTCCCCAGCTTTGTTGCCCTTCTCTGGACCTGCTCCAACGTCTGTAGTGACAACTTTGATCTCTTGATGTTGTCCTGAAGGCTTTTCTTCCACCTCACTTGAGCTGAGAGGCTGCAGGTCATTTGAATGGACCCCTGAGCAATGTTTTGGGTGTGCTGGAGAGTGGCTCACTGAGACCTGCCACTGCCTTCATACTTAGAATCCTAGAATCAGTCAGGGTTGGAAGGGACCACAAGGATTATCCAGTTCCAACCCCCCTGCCAAGGCCAGGGACACCTCACACTAGAGCAGGCTGGCCAGAGCCTCATCCAGCCTGGCCTTAAACACCTCCAGGGATGGGGCCTCAACCACCTCCCTGGACAACCCATTCCAGGCTCTCACCACTCTCATGGGGAAGAACTTTTTCCTCACATCCAGCCTGAATCTCCCCACTTCCAGCTTTGTTCCATTCCCCCTAGTCCTTTCACTACCTGAGATCCTAAAAAGTGCCTCCCCAGCTATTTCTGTGCTGGTTTGAAATGCCAGGGGGTGCAGGCAGGGGGGAAGGGCTTGGTGACAACTGTGCCAAGTCACTTTGCGTTGCTGTCATCACTAGTGCCACCAAGACGATCAGAGGGCTGAAGAACCTCTCCTGTGAAGACAGGCTGAAAGAATTGGGGTTGTCCAGCTGGAGAAGAGAAGGCTCAATGTCCTCCTTGGAGTGAGGGCCCCAGAAGTGAGCACTGGGGGATGCCATACCTGCACTTGTGGCACTGGTAGACGTTCTCCCCACAGTTGCCACAGACGCCGGGGTTGGCCGGGACGGAGGCGCTGCAGCGAGGGCACTGCAGGGTCTCGGTGGAGGCTTGGTAGTTCTCATAGAAATCTGCAAACTCAATCATCAGGTTGGAAGCCACAATGGGCAGGGGTAGATCAATCTTCACCTCTGTCTGGCCTGGGGTCAGCTGGACTTTCTTAGCTTTGTGCCAACGAGCTGGCCTGGGGAAGGAAAGGGAAAGAAGCAGGGTGGGTTTTTCCAGCAGGGAAAAAGCCTCCCTGGCCATGCAGGAAGAGAGCCCAAACCCAACTGTCTCAGCTCCACATCGACTTTAAATGTGAGGAATGGAGAGCAGTTCTAGGCTTGGTTTCCTCAGCTTCTGTACTGACATGATATGTAGCCAGAAATACATTTTAAGCCTTTATCCTCTTCATAAGAGAGAGACTGTTTGGGATTAAAGAGATGTTGATGCCTCATGGAGGAAAAAAAAAAAAAAAAAAAACAACTTTAATTCTACAGACATTTTTCTAGGGATTTTCACCTCCTTTTTTCAAATTTTTTTTTTAGTAAGGACATTTGCATGAAAACAGGATATTTATTTCTGAAGATCTCATCTGCTCCCACTGCTTAGTCTCAACCTGAAGTCAAGAATCCTCTCTTTGTGACATCATAATCCTCTCCACAGCAGCCACTTGTGATGTCACAGAGGATTAAGACTTCAAATAAGCAATAAGCAGGCAGGCACAGATTAATCCCTAAGCCAAAGAGATCTGATTCTGGGGAGAACATCTCAGGGAGTAAGAGGGGGAAAGCATATAAGAGGACTGGCTCCAGACTGAGCAGTGTATTGAAAAGCAGCCATTTCTCACAGGTAAAGCAGAAGCCAAGAGTTGGGCCATCCAACTTCTAATGTTGATGCTGCTATATGGCTTCAAACAAGTCCTGGTAACACTTCCTGCATTTCTGGATATGCTGCAACATCCAAATCCCTTCCCAGGTCAAAATCTCCAGGAGGTGCTTTGGTATTAGGAGTGATTTCCACATAATTAAGTCAGGTTTAGCTTAAAACTGAGCCTGCACAAAGTTGGCATACACGAGCTTTACAGGAGTGTTTCAAGTTCTAGGGGAAGTTTGGATCTTAACCATTTCTTGTAGGAGATTTACAACCCCCCTGTTGTGGGCTGGCAGCAATGAGTAACAGTCCAAGAGGGAAAGTTAACTGAAACAAGAAGCCAAACACCTCAGTAGAAATCACACTGTGAAATTCATACAACCACAGAACTGGTTTGGTTGGCAAAGACCTTGAAGCTCATCCAGTCCAACCCTTCTCTAACTCTACCAAAGCTGAGGCTAAACCATGGCCCTCAGCACCACATCTCTGCAGCTCTGAAACCCCTCCAGGGATGGGGATTCAACCACCTCCACAGGGAACCTGCTCCAGTCTTTGAGAACCCTTTGTGTGAAGAAGTTCCTTTTCATGTCCAACCTAAACCTCCCCTGGTGCAACTTGAGGCCATTTCCTCTTGTCCTATTCCTTGCTCCTGGGGAGGTTTGCACACACAAACCCCCTGGGGCCATGCTTACTTGTTTTTCAGCTCCACTATGGCTTGCACTGTCCTGTTGTTGTAGTAAAGGTTGATGGTTCTGACCATTTTGGTTCGTTTCAGGTCTCCTATCTTCACTGTCACCTTGCTGATGGTGTGGCTGCCAATGAGCTTCACCACTTGCTGGGTGGTAGTGTACCGTGTGTCCACTTTAATGGAGGAGAGCTTGATGTACTGGGGACAAAAACAAAGACACAGCTC
The DNA here is from genome assembly GCF_027791375.1 of Indicator indicator. Classification (NCBI taxonomy): domain Eukaryota; kingdom Metazoa; phylum Chordata; class Aves; order Piciformes; family Indicatoridae; genus Indicator; species Indicator indicator. The sequence continues at coordinate 7,040,661 of NC_072041.1, read as the reverse complement.
CTAGGTAATGACATCCCCAAACCTCAGAAACACAGCAAACCACACACTGCTGCAACCAGCTGCCTGCAACCAGCTGCTTGGAACCAGCTGCTTGGAACCAGCTGCCTGCAACCAGCTGCTGCAACCAGCTGCCTGCAACCAGCTGCCTGCAACCAGCTGCCTGCAACCAGCTGCTGCAACCAGCTGCTGCAACCAGCTGCTTGCAACCAGCTGCCTGCAACCAGCTGCGTGCAACCCAGCTGCTGCAACCAGCTGCCTGCAACCAGCTGCCTGCAACCAGCTGCTGCAACCAGCTGCTTGCAACCAGCTGCTGCAACCAGCTGCCTGCAACCAGCTGCTTGCAACCAGCTGCTTGCAACCCAGCTGCTGCAACCAGCTGCCTGCAACCAGCTGCCTGCAACCCAGCTGCTGCAAACAGCTGCTGCAACCAGCTGCCTGCAACCAGCTGCTTGGAACCAGCTGCCTGCAACCAGCTGCCTGCAACCAGCTGCTTGGAACCAGCTGCCTGCAACCAGCTGCCTGCAACCAGCTGCTTGCAACCCAGCTGCTTGCAACCCAGCTGCTGCAACCAGCTGCCTGCAACCAGCTGCCTGCAACCAGCTGCTGCAACCAGCTGCCTGCAACCAGCTGCCTGCAACCAGCTGCCTGCAACCAGCTGGGACCCCCTAGAAGTGCAAAGGGTTGAAGAGCAGCAGTTACTTACACAGAAGGGCACCTCTGGATTGTTGCAGACCAGGCAAGGATCACTCTCTAGGTAATAGCCATCAAATTCCACCAGTCCAGACAACGTGCTGGAATCACACAATCAGAGAATTGTTTGGGTTGGAAAAGGCTTCTAAGGTCATCCAGTCCAACCATCAGCCCAACAACCACCATGGCCACTAAACCATGGCCCCAAGTGCCATGGCCACACATTGCCTGAACCCCTCCAGGGATGGGGACTCCACCACCACCCTGGGCAGCCTGTTCCAGTCCCTGACCACTCTTGCATGGAAGAAATTGTTCCTAATCTCCAACCCAACCTTCCCCTGGCACAATTTCAGACCATTTCCTCTCCTTCTATCACCTGATACTAGGAAGAAGAGACCAACTCCTACCTGTCTCCAACCTCCTTTCAGGGAGTTGTAGAGAACAAAGAGGTCTCCCTCAGCCTCCTTTTCTCCAGACTCAACAACCCTCAGCTGCTCCTCACCAGATCTGTTCTCCAGGCCCTTCCCCAGCCTTGCTGGCCTTAATGGATGAGGGAAGAACACTGACATACCAAGCTGGGCATTCCCTGTTAATTCTCCAAGTCTCCATTCTCTATCTGGTTCTAACATTTTCTAACAGGTACCAAAAATGAAAGCAAAAAAGCTAAAGCCCAGCTCCTGCTGACAGCACAGAGAAATGTCCTGTCCTGGGATGGCAGGAAGGAATCCTCCTCTCCTGCCCAGAGCAGCTGCATCAAGCACAGGTTCTCAGCAGGGGCCCTTCCTCCACCACCATTGTATTACAAGAATTGTGGCCTGCAGTTGCTTCACTCTTTGGTGAAACAGATCCAAGCCAGGAGTAACTCACTTGTAAATGTTGGAGTTGGGGTGGTTGGTAAGAATGTGGTTCTGGGTCCTGAGGATCTCCACAGCCTTCTGGGAGTATTCCTTCAACTGAAATACAACAAGGAAAACATTATCTTCTCAAGGTTCCTCATCCTGTGGCATTCCAAGTCCCCCCAGCAGACACCCACAGGAATTCAGGTGGGTAAATCATTGCCCAGGAATGTAAGAGACCCCCCAAGTGAGACCTTTACCACAGTGACAGTGCTGATGGTCAGCCAGTGCCTGCTAGGATCTGTAAGGCATTCCCAACCCTTTAAACACACACACACACACATTTCAATGACTTGTCCTCAAGCCCACTGCTCCCCTAAGAGATCCTACCACTGACTTCCTTCCAAAGCTGTGCTTCCAAAGGATTTCTAAGAACTGAAATATCAAAAAACAGAAAACAATTGAGCTAGCAGATAAATGGTTTTGCACTCAAAGGCTTCCTGTTTTCATCTAAATAAAAGTTTTAATCTAAATTAAAAAAAAAAAAAAAAACAAACCCACCAACCAAACACCCAAACCCCAACATCCTGCCTGTAAAAACCAACACCAAAACCTCCTAAACAATGAAACAAAAAAAAATCCACCCTCCCTAGTTTTTTAAGGACCCTTTTAAGGACCTCTCTGAATGTTCAGATTTGGGGGAAGAAAAGAAATTTAGAATCCTAGAATCAGTCAGGGTTGGAAGGGACCACAAGGCTCAGCCAGTTCCAACCCCCCTGCCATGGCCAGGGACACCTCACACTACATCAGGCTGGCCAGAGCCTCATCCAGCCTGGCTGCAAACACCTCCAGGGATGGGGCCTCAACCACCTCCCTGCACAACCCATTCCAGGCTCTCACCACTCTCATGGGGAAGAACTTTTTCCTCACATCCAACCTCAATCTCCTCACTTCCAGCTTTGTTCCACTCCCCCTGGTCCTGTCACTACCTGAGATCCCAGAAAGTCCACCAGTCCCTAGAATTTCCACCAGAAGTTCTTTTGACAGAAATCCTGTCCCAGCTGTGTCGTGCAAGAGCACTGAGACAGCTCAGAGGCAGCAGCAGGATGCTGTTACCTCCTGCCCAGGAGGACACTGTTACCTTTTTCTCAGTCTGTTGGGTTTTCAGAGAGAAGTATCCCAGGAGATCTACAAACTGGGCAGCCTTTCTTCCATAGGCTGGAAGTTCTGGCCAGATTGACCACATCAGATCCAACAGTAATTCCTGCTGAGACTTGTTGGAGTTCCTGTGGAATGGATTACAGATCACAGAACTGTTTGTGTTGGGAAGGACCCTAAAGATCATCTAGTTCCAACACCTCCCACCAGCCCAGCTTGCTCAAGGCCCCATCCAACCTGCCTTTGAACACTTCCAGGCTTGGAGCCTCTGCAGCTTCTCTGGGCAACCTGTTCCAGTGCCTCACCACCCTCATGGGGAAGAATTTCTTCCTCATGTCTAATCTAAATCCATCTTCTTCCAGTTGGAAGCCATCACTCCTCAGTCCTGTCACTCCATGCCTTTGTCAGATGTCCCTCCCCAGCTTTCCTCTAGCCCCCTGCAGGTACTGGAAGGCTGCTCTAAGGTCTCCCTGGAGCCTTCTCTTCTCCAAGCCCCAACTCTCTCAGCCTGTCCCCATATGGGAGGTGCTGCAGCTAATCCAAAGTGAAATCTTTCTGCTTCTTTGCCACCATTTCCTGGCACTCTCTGAAATGAAATCAGCTGTCTTGCAACAACTGAATAGAGCCCTGGAGGAGCTCAGCACCCTGATGATCCCTACAGAGTTCCCAACTTTTTAACTGTGCTAATGTGCTTCTGCCTCAGGAATTCCCTTGCCCACAAAACCCTGCTCCCATAGATGTCAGGAGCCAGGTTCTGCAGACACAACTCAAAATGCTCCTTGCAGATGGTAACTCAAGGAGCTAAGTCACAGCTTCTCCCTCCAGCCCAAACAGCTGCAGAACAGTGTCAGGGATTCAGGGGGATGCAATCCTCTGCAAGTGTCAGCACCCTTCAGGACAGAGACTCAAGCACAGCCTCCTACCCAAGGCCAGAGCTGCCTGTCACTGAGCTGAGAGTGGCTGAGAGCAGCTCACCTGTAGATGTGGAGGGCCAGGCAGTGAGCCTGCCACCTGACAGAGGAGGAGTTGGACTCCAGCAGGAAGCAACGCAGGAACTGAATGAGGGTCTCCTTATCAGCAAACTTGTTCAGCTGGTTCACCAGAGCTGTACACAGCTGATCCTCCTGACTGCCCAGACTCTCACCTGAGGCACAGCAGGTGGTGGAAGAAGAGACTTGAGCAAGCAGAGAAACGGAGTAGCTCAGAGCTTCCTACTCTCTAGATTGTAGTGTCAGGCTAATGAGGACAAATGACTGTGTTTCAGGCAACTTTAACACTCCTTTTCTCTTTCCAAAATTACAACCTAGGACTCTTGATTAGCACAGGAGACAGAACAAAAAGAAAGTTACTGGAATACCTGCCAGGAGGGACATGAGAAATATGCTGCACAGCCTGATTGAGAGAAAAGGATCAACCACGGGGCAGTGAAAAGAAAGACTCACAGAGAACCATCTGATAGAGAAAGCCAAAAGGGTTCCTTGAAGAAAAGCCAAGAGGGAATTTATGCCCATGACTTTTACAGGAAAGCTTAATTACTTTCCCAGGCCTTTGGATTGCCATTAAGCAGCAGCCCTGGCTCCAACACAGCTCACGAGTCAGACAGAGAGGAAAAAAAAAAAAAAAAAAGAAACAAGTCTGGACATAATCACTGAAGAGCAAACTGGGTGTGCATCTCCAGGCCTTCTTTGGATCCCTGGGAGCATTTCAACCTCCTACAACCCAAAATGGGCAAGTTAGGTGGAAGCTGCTTCACTATTAGGAGAGGTCACTTCCATTAGACAACTTAAAGCCCACTCAAGTGGATAAATACACTGAGTTTGGGATACACTCAGCAGTTGGGTTCAGCCCCCAGCTCTCAGGGGTTCAGCCCCCAGCTCTCAGGGTTTCAGCCTCCAGCTCTCAGGGGTTCAGCCTCCAGCTCTCAGGGGTTCAGCCTCCAGCTCTCAGGGGTTCAGCCCCCAGCTCTCAGGGTTTCAGCCCCCAGCTCTCAGAGGTTCAGCCCCCAGCTCTCAGGGGTTCAGCCTCCAGCTCTCAGGGTTTCAGCCCCCAGCTCTCAGAGGTTCAGCCTCCAGCTCTCAGGGGTTCAGCCTCCAGCTCTCAGGGGTTCAGCCCCCAGCTCTCAGGGTTTCAGCCCCCAGCTCTCAGGGGTTCAGCCCCCAGCTCTCAGGGGTTTCACCCTCCAGCTCTCAGGGTTTCAGCCCCCAGCTCTCAGAGGTTCAGCCCCCAGCTCTCAGAGGTTCAGCCTCCAGCTCTCAGGGGTTCAGCCCCCAGCTCTCAGGGGTTCAGCCCCCAGCTCTCAGAGGTTCAGCCCCCAGCTCTCAGGGGTTCAGCCCCCAGCTCTCAGGGTTTCAGCCCCCAACTCTCAGGGGTTCAGCCCCCAGCTCTCAGGGGTTCAGCCTCCAGCTCTCAGGGGTTCAGCCCCCAGCTCTCAGGGTTTCAGCCCCCAGCTCTCAGGGTTTCAGCCCCCAGCTCTCAGGGGTTCAGCCCCCAGCTCTCAGGGTTTCAGCCCCCAGCTCTCAGAGGTTCAGCCCCCAGCTCTCAGGGTTTCAGCCCCAGCTCTCAGGGTTTCAGCCCCAGCTCTCAGGGTTTCAGCCCCAGCTCTCAGGAGTTCAGCCCCCAGCTCTCAGGGGTTCAGCCCCAGCTCTCAGGGGTTCAGTCCCCAGCTCTCAGCCCATATTGCTTCACAGAATTACAGAAGGTTTGGGGTTGGAAGGGACCTTTCAAGGTCATCTAGTCGATCTTCACCCCTCTCCAATTTGCATACACTGAAACTGCTCTTCTCTCCTAGCTGCTGCTGTAGTCTGTCAGGATCCATGACCCTTTTTCACAACATGGTATTTGTTGGGTGGTATTTGTCACCCAAGCTGCAAGCAGTTCTCTCTAAACAGAGTAAGAAAGGCTAAGAGGAGCAGACTTCACCCCTAAATCCACCCCAGAACGGGGCACCACCACAGCTCACCCTCTCGCTCCTTTTCCTTCTCCTCTTTCTTGCTCTTTTTAGTGGAGGATTTGCTCTGTGTTGTTGGCTGCCCAGAGCCTGATGCTGCAGGAGCAGAGGTGGAAGAGGTGCTTGAGGATCCAGAGGAGGAAGCCACAGACAGCACTTTGCTGCCACACAGAGCACAAGAGAGCAGCTGCAGCAGAACGGGTGACACTCCTTCATCCACCAGGAAGCTGACTTGGAGGAGGAAGTAGAGAACAGCTGCAGAGAGAAGAGGAAAATCCTTGAAGCCTGAACTGAGAAAAAACCCAAACCACACAAAACCAACCAAACAACCCCAGCCTAAACCAAAACCCCACTTTGAATGTGACAAGGATCATCCCACAAGCTCACAGAACCTTCCTGCTCTGCACCACGGAAGGGTGTGCCAGGTAGAAGATCTGGGGACACCAGGCACAACACTTGGGGACACCAAGGTATTCTCCATCCCAAATGACACACTGGAAAAAGGGCAGCACGAGCAAGAGACCTCAGATCTCCTACTGCTGGGCTAGTGGAAGGTGTCCCTGCCCATGGGATGAAGTTGGAACTGGATGATCTTGAGGGTCTCTTCCAACCCAAACCATTCTCTGATTAACTTCTGTTCTTCTGCCCACTGCACCATATTGTGTCCTTTGGGAACAGATGCAATTAAAGCACTGTGATAATTAATACTGGAAGCAGCTCAGTCCTACTCAAAACTCTCAGCTGTCTCCCCTTCTTCTCTGCTGAGCTGCCCCATCTGAGAAGTCTTGATTCAAACCAAGACACAGAGATTCATAAAATGGTTTGGGTTGGAAGGAATCTTCAAGATCACCCAGTTCCAACTCCCTGCCATGGGCAGGGACACCTCCCACCAGCCCAGGTTGCTCAAGGCCTCATCCAGCCTGGCTTTGAACACCTCCAGGGTGAGGACATTCATGACCTCCCTGGGCAACCTATTCCAGTGTCTCCTCACTCTTACTCTAAAGAATTTCTTCCTCATCTCCAGTTTAAATCTGCCCTCCTCAAGATTCAATCCATTCCCTCTCATCCTATCACTCCCAGCCCTTGTCAAAAGTCCCTCCCCAGCACTCCTGTAGCCCCCTTCAGGTACTGGCTCCAAGGTCTCCCTGGAGCCTTCTCTGCTCCAGGCTGGAGAGCCTCTCTGCTCCCCCCAAATACTCTCCGAACTCACAGTCATCTTTGATGCAGAATTTCTGCCAGTTGACTGTCCTCTGCGTGGCAATCTCTGCACAAGCCTTTAGATGTTCCATCTGAAAGGGACAAAGGGGACAGGAGCAAGCCCCAGGTCAGTATTGCTCTTCCTCACACCTCCCATCAATGCCTCACAGACACTTTGCTCCTCATCCTTACCAGGCTGATCAGGGTATCATACTGCAGGGCAGAGCCTGAGCTTGCTGTGACCACACTGGCACGAAGGAAGATGCCTTGTTCTTCCAGGAGCTTCTTGATGCCACGAACATGAGAGTCCAGGGTGTGGAGGTCTCTGAGCTGCCTGTATTTGTCCTTTGATCCACAGATGAAGAGCAGGAGCTTGCGGACTTGGCGGCGCACGAATGGAGTCTGCTGGATCATCAGGTACTAGACAAAGGAAACCCTTCAAGGTCAGCACTCTCAACTCAGCAGCAGGCAGCTTGCACCACCACCACCCAAAAAACAATGGCTTTTCTTCCAAGGAGATACAAGAGATGCATTCAGGAAGCTGTCAGCTTGAAGGTACTGTGAAGTCAGCCATGGGAGTAAGGAGCAAGCCAGGTCAAGCAAGGAGCTCTATAGTCAAAGGAACTGAAAAGAAATGCTCCAGTGTCTTACTGATTTCTTCAGGACTAAGTTAAGGACCAAGAGCCCAGCACCATGTTACACTGAACCACCTCAGGGAACCACAGAAAAGACTTAATTTCAACCAGTCCAACCATTAACCCCCCACTACCAAGTCTGCTGCTCAACCACGGCCCTCAGCACCACATCTACACAACTCTTGTCTCTCTCCAGGGATGGAGATTCCAACACATCCTTGGGCAGCCTGGGCCAGGTCTTGACAACCCCCTTCAGGGAAGAAATTGTTCCTCATGTCCAACTTGAGCCTCCCCTGGTGCAACCTGAGGCCATTTCCTCTTGTTCTATCACTTGTTCATTGGGAGAAGAGACCAAGCCCCACTTGGCTCCAACCTCTTTTCAGGGAGTTGTAGAGAGCAATGAGGTCTCCCCCCCTCAGCCTCTTCTTCTCCAGATGAAGCACTCTCACCTACTCCATGTTCTCACTCACCTCAGACAAAAAATAGAACCAGGAGTGATCAAAGATGGGAGGTGGGATGCGGGAGTTTGTGTCTGCAATCTTCTTGATCTGGTAGGGCAGCCTCAGCACCATCTCTGTCAGGAGCTGAGTGTAGGCTTCAAACACATCTGCAGCATGACCCTGAGAGGAAGAGCAATCAGTCAGGCTCTGGCACTGAATACTCCCAGTGTGGTGGCATCACAAGCCCCAGGATGCGTTGACTGATTTCCTAAACCCCAAGCATTTCTGCATCTTTGCAGCCACAAATCCAGCTGATAAATAAGAACAAGCCAACAAACCTGCATGAGGACTTCAACAAGATTCACAGAAAGGTTTGGCTTGGAAGGGATCTTCAAGATCATCTAGTCCCATCTGCTTTGGGACACCTTCCACCAGCTCAGGTTGCTCAAGGCCTCATCCAACCTGGCCTTGAACACCACCAGGGAGGAGGCATCCACAAGCTCCCTGGGCAGCCTGTTCCAGTGTCTCCCCACCCTCACTGGAAAGAATTTCTTCCTAATCTCCAGTCTAAATCTCCCCTCCTCAACCTTCAACTAGATGGCAACTATGAGGATGCAGTGAGTTAGTCTGGAGTAGTAAATCATTAAAACATTGGAGCTCTCAGCTTAGGAGACATTCTTACTTTGAACAGGGCTTTTTCCACTGCACCTCTACATACATCAAAGCCACCCCTGCCCCAGCAGCACCTTAGCATAAAGGCACCAATGGTGGTTGACCAAGTCCAGGATTTAGGGTGGAAATCTCCATCAAGTCCTTGCCACAGCAAGTAGCAGAAATTCTGCCTGCCAAGCAAAAGGAGTCAGGAGCTGATGGAGTAGCTTCCCTTCCCCAGCCAGGAACAGTGAGAGCAACTCCACAAAAGGGCCTGGCTGAGGAGTGTCCTGATGGGTAGGGCTGCTTGAGAGAACTCAGAGCAATCCTAGTTGTAAGCTAGGTGTTAAGGGAATGGATTTTAATGGCTCTGCTAAAGGCAAACCTGCTCTGCAAGGAGGTTTTCACTCCCTTCTGCACAGCAGCCTTTGAATGCAGGTGGTGGAAAACTACCAAGCACAGGGGAGGACTCACCTTCACGTACTGGCGGAGGAAAAAAGGGCTCATGTCAGGTGGAGATGAAGTAGTGTGAGGTTTCAGGAGCTGGCTGGTGGCTACAGGCTCCTCATCATTCTGCTGGCTTTTCCAGTACTCTAGCAAAGACTTCAGCACATGCAGACAGTAGTCAACAGCACCAGAGCTCAGCAATGCAGCAGCAGTGGCACTAGAGATGAGGGAGGAAGACTGAAACAAAGAGGAGATGAATCACTAAAGCATCTGAGAACCAGCAGGAAGAGCAGGGGGAGCTGTGAGAGAGGTGATTCTCCTCTTTTACTCTGCTCTAGTGAGACCCCAGCACTAAAGCATCTGAGAACCAGCAGGAAGAGCAGGAGGAGCTGTGAGAGAGGTGATTCTCCTCTTTTACTCTGGTGAGATCTCACCACTAAAGCATCTGAGATCCAGCAGGAAGAGCACGGGGAGCTGAGAGAGAGGTGATTCTCCTCTTTTACTCTGCTCTAGTGAGACCCCAGCACTAAAGCACCTGAGATCCAGCAGGAAGAGCACGGGGAGCTGAGAGAGAGGTGATTCTCCTCTTTTACTCTGCTCTAGTGAGACCCCAGCACTAAAGCACCTGAGATCCAGCAGGAAGAGCAGGGGGAGCTGAGAGAGAGGTGATTCTCCTCCTTTACTCTGGTGAGATCTCACCACTAAAGCATCTGAGAACCAGCAGGAAGAGCAGGGGGAACTGTGAGAGAGGTGATTCTCCTCTTTTACTCTGCTCTAGTGAGACCCCAACACTAAAGCACCTGAGATCCAGCAGGAAGAGCAGGGGGAGCTGAGAGAGAGGTGATTCTCCTCTTTTACTCTGCTCTAGTGAGACCCCAGCACTGAAGCACCTGAGATCCAGCAGGAAGAGCACGGGGAGCTGAGAGAGAGGTGATTCTCCTCCTTTACTCTGGTGAGATCTCACCACTAAAGCACCTGAGATCCAGCAGGAAGAGCAGGGGGAGCTGTGAGAGAGGTGATTCTCCTCTTTTACTCTGCTCTGGTGAGACCTCAGCACTAAAGCACCTGAGATCCAGCACCCAGTGGAAGCTGTGACAGTCAGACAGCAGCTGCTGACAGGCTGGATAAGAGAGAGACAGAGCAGGGTTTTTCTTCAAACTTTTTTTTTCCAGGCAGCTTTTAAGTTTGGGGTTTCTTTGAGGTTGGGGTTTTTTGGGGTTTTTGTGTCTGCTGAAAAGCAACTCAAATATTTACAGAGACTTCTTTTGAACAAGCGCTTAGCAAAGGAAAACAAAATAAAATCTCCTCTTAAGTCTAATCTCCCCTCGACACATGTGCCAGAGGCCACTCTGCTATGGATTAGACTACTAGGGGCTTTTTTTTTTTTCTCTTTTTCCCTGCCTTCTTTTTTTTTTTTCCCCTCCCTCATTTCCTTCTTCCCTTTTTTTTTTTTTTTTAAGTTAGGATTTCTATTTGTTTATCTAGGAGTGAATGCTGCTAGAGAAAGAGTCCCTGTTTGCAAGATGCAGCTCAGAAGCATCTGCTCCACCCAGGTATTGCTCCACCTGCATTCTGCAAGAGGATGGAGCTTTGATTTCTGTGGGAAGCTCAAGTGAATAACAAAAAGGCCAGAAAGGGAAAAAAAAAAAAAGAAAGCAAAAAAAAAAAAGCTACTGTAAATAAAACTATTAAAGCAGCCCTGTAAATCCAAACAAACCCCACAGCTCATAAGCTCATTAAAATTTGATGCAGTTCAGACTAAATTTTTTTTTTAACCTCTCTGCTTTTTTTATTAATCTCCTTCCCACCACACACACACACACTGCTTTTTTTTTTTTCTTTATGCCTTATTACTGTACCTTTTAGCAACAAATATCTAAGGAATCCTCTTAGCCACTTTTACGTTGACACAGCAGCATATTGCTTGCCAATAATCACATTACAAATCCTCTTTTAACCCCTTCAGCACCAGGAAGATGCAAGGGGGGGAAAAAAATAGTATCAAATCTGCTGGAATGTTTTAAGTTAACCTCCTGCCCCTGGCTTAGGCAGAATCTGTGCACAAAACCAACTGAACCCAGTTGTCCTCACACCTTTTTTTTCCATCCTGAGTCCCAGCAAAGATCTTCACAACTCTAGTCACACTACAGACTCCTCCTGATTTTTTTTTTTCTCCAAAGCACTTCTAACTGTTTCTCATTTTTATCCCAGCTGGCAGCTTTCTGGACCATCTATAACGAACAAAAGTCTTCACCCTGCTCCCCTTCCCACTCTCCCAACCACATTATCCCCCAGTTTGAAGGATGTACCTCACAAATGGAAGACTTGGATCCTGATTTAGTTCTGGACATGAACACACTGAGCAGCCTCATGACCACCAAGTGCACTTCATTGACTGGAGAGCGTTCGTTTTTCTTAGACACGTCCTGCAAGGAGACAACTTCCTTGTTACAGAGCTGAACACAAGGTCTTAAGCACCTCAGTTCTAGTGCTCTGACCCTCAGGAAGCAATTTCTAATTGAAGCTCAAGCATTAATGTTTAAAAAAAAAAAAAGTAGCAGAAATCCTTCAGTGTAAGGGTAGAAAGCGGCCTGGATGCCAGAGAAGAGCCTGACCCAGATGCCAAGCTGTCTTGTGTCAATAATGCATTATTGATCATGGCTTAAGAGTTTAATTCAAGCAGAACAAGTTGTGAGGCTCACATGTGGATGCCAGACCCAGGAAACAGCAAGAGTTCCACTCATGTCATTTTCTACCTTATGGGAAGCGAGCCAAGAGAAAGAAAACTGCCTGAACACATCCACACAGCAATGTGTGGGTGTGATTCTCATGCAGGGGAAGAAGCCCTGGCTAGAAGGAGCCAGCTGAGTGTGTGCACACTCTGCAGCTTACCTTTTTGTCCATGCACAGCTCTGCAATCAGTTGGGACAGAAGGTTATCTAAAGCTCCCTTATCTTTCTCATCATCTCCATCTAGGTCTGTTGTAAGCATCAGAATAACCTGGGAATAGAAGGCAGAGAATTAACAGAAGGCAGGCTCCATGTTTTCAAAATAAATAGAGATTATCTTTCACAAAACATCACAGATTTTATCCTGATTAATCTCTGCTCTTGCCCAAATTCTTCCTGTGTCATCAAGTCCTAATAGGAACATTCAGTATAAACCCAAGAGAAGGCCAACACTATCCTGGGCTGCAACCAGAGCAGTGTGGGCAGCATGGCAGGAGAGGGGATTCTGCCCCTTGACTCTGTCCTGATGAAACCTCACTTCCAATCCTGCCTCCAGGTCTGGTGTCCCCAGCAGAAGAAGGACTCAGAGCTGGCAGAGTGAGGCCAGAGGAGGCCACAAAGATGATCCAAGGGCTGGAACACCTCTGCTGTGAGGATAGGATGAGGGAGTTGGTGGTGTTCAGTTTGGAGAAGAGAAGGCTCTGGGGGGGCCTTATTGCTGCCTTCCAATAGCTGAAGGGATCCTGCAGGAAGGCTGCAGAGGGACTTTTCATGAGGGTGTCAAGAGAGAGGACAAGGGGAAAGGGTTTGAAGCTGAGGGAGAGCAGGGTTAGAGTGGAGCTGAGGAAGTTCTTCAGTAGGTGGGTGGTGAGACTCTGGAACAGGTTGCCCAAGGAGGCTGTGGATGCCCCCTGCCTGGAGGTCTTCAAGGTCAGCTTGGAAGAGGCCTTGAGCAGCCAAGGCTAATTGAGAGGTGTCCTTGCCCAAGGCACAGAGGTTGGAGCAGATGATTTCTGAGGTCCCTTCCAACCTGAGCCATTCTAGGATTCCCAAATACATCAGAGCTCAAGGATTTTAGCCCTGCAGCATATCAGCCAGCTGTAAAACCCACACTCAGGGTAAAGGCCCAGCAGAAATCTATGTGCAAGGAATGCTGTGCAACAGATCAGACACTTAGGGATGGATCCACACACTGTGACTAGGCACAAAGAGAAAGGGCAAAGCATGTGGAAACAAAAAAACATTAGCAGTAGTGATCAACTGTTTTGATTAAGGCTTAACTCCTGAGCCATCCTCTCTCACCTGCATGTAAGGGATGGCTCGGACTCCTCCAACATTCCTCAGCTGAGGTAAGTTCTGCAGCAGCCTCTCCAGCAACATCAGTCGGACCATGTGCAGCCTGCAGGTCAGAAGCCAAGAATCAGACACAGAGCACTTCAGACACTTCACAAAGAAAACCAGACCCAGCAGGATCACTGTGATTTACCATGGATGCTCCGAGCATGAGGAAACCCTGAGGTCATCAAACCTGCAGAGTTTCCCTCAGACCTCCCAGTGAGATGCAGAGCAGCTCTGATAATAGCTGTGGTTGCTCACTCCAGAGCCACCCTGCCTAGCACAACCACCTGCAGAAATCAGCTGTCTAGAAACTGATCCTGCAAATCAGTTCCCAACTTCTCTGGAAAAGTAACTGAGCAGAATGAAACCCAAATCTTTCCCCAAGTGCTCCTGCAGATGCTTCTTTCCTAACACTGAATTTCCCAGCAGCAGACTGTAGTGATTCCTGTTTGCTAGACCCACGCAGGGTTTTCTCAGCACTTGGCACAGGCAGCAGATCTGGGGGACATACATTAGGTGTGTGGGAGACGTCAGATGGTGACTGCACAGAGGGAGGCATTTTGCATTGCCTGTTTGCTGTGTTCTGTGTTGCTGGCTTTTGATTGTCACCATGCAAGGGTCACAAACGGTGCTCCATGAAGTACAGCACCCACAGGGCTCCCCCTATCTCTGAACATGGAGTAGCTCAGATGAGCTACTCCTGAAGAGCAAAACAAAGCTCCTTGCCTGTTGCTGGTGTGGACATCTCCCTCTGCTTCCCCTTCCCCTTCTGAACCATCTCCCTCTTGCTGGCCTGTGGTAGTGCTGATGGCGCCTGTGCTGGAGCTGACGCTGCCTGGTCCAGCAGGGTGGCCCTCGGCTGCTGTGTCCCCATAGGCACTGCTGCGGCCAGACACTGGAGGAGAAAACAGAGCAAGGGTAAGGCAATGTCAGCACCCCTGAACAGAGAATGACTTGAATTGTCTGGACTGTGCACTTGCAGCCCAGAAAGCCAACCAGTGCCTGGGCTGTATCAGGAAAAGTGTGGCCAGCAGGTCAAGGGAGGTGATTCTCCCTCTCTGCTCAGCTCTGGTGAGACCCCACCTGGAGTACTGCATCCAGTTCTGGAGCCTCTGTTACAAGAGGGATATGGACATGCTGGAAGGTGTCCAGAGAAGGGCCACCAGGATGAGCAGAGAGCTGAAGCTTGTCTCCTATGAGGACAGACTGAAAGAATTGGGGCTGTTCAGTCTGGAGAAGAGAAGGCTCCAAGGTGACCTTATTGTGGCTTTCCAGGATCTGAAGGGGGCTACAAGAAAGCTGGGGAGGGACTTTTGAGGATCTCAGGTAGTGATAGGACTGGGGGGATTGGAATAAAGCTTGAAGTGGGGAGATTGAGGTTGAATGTGAGGAAGAAGTTCTTCCCCATGAGAGTGGTGAGAGCCTGGAATGGGTTGTCCAGGGAGGTGGTTGAGGCTCCATCCCTGGAGGTGTTTAAGGCCAGGCTGGATGAGGCTCTGGCCAGCCTGATCTAGTGTGAGGTGTCCCTGGCCATGGCAGGGGGGTTGGAACTGGCTGATCCTTGTGGTCCCTTCCAACCCTTACTGATTCTATGACTAGAAAAGACCTGCAAGATCATGGACTCCAACCATTTTCTAACTCTGCCACCAAGGCCAGGGCTAAACCATGGCCCTCAGCACTACATCTCTGTGGCTTTGAAACACCTTCAGGCATGGGGATTAGACCACCTCCCTGGGCAGCCTGTTGCAGTCTTTGAGAACCCTCTCAGGGAAGAATTTTCTTCTCATGTCCAAACTAAACTTCCCCTGGTGCAATCTGAAGTCATTTCCTCTCATTCTGTAACTTGTTACTGGTGAGAAGAGACAAATCCCTACCTTGCTCCCCTTCAGGCATGGGGATTCAACCTGGTCGAGTGTTTGAGAAACCTTTCAGAGAAGAGCTTTTCTCTATTGTCCAACCTAAACCTCCCCTGGTGCAACCTGAGGCCATTTCCTCTTGTCCTATCACTTGCTCCCTGGGAGAAGAGACCAACCCCACCTCTACTCAAAACAAGATTGGGCAGTTGGGCAGTCTGAGTCTTGGCTTGCTGGGCTTCTGTCTGTCTGCTGCTTCTTTTTCTGGCTGAAGATAACACAATAA
Organism: Indicator indicator; assembly: GCF_027791375.1. NCBI lineage: Eukaryota > Metazoa > Chordata > Aves > Piciformes > Indicatoridae > Indicator > Indicator indicator. The sequence continues at coordinate 7,025,454 of NC_072041.1, read as the reverse complement.
CCTTGACAAGCTAAATCTAACAATCTCTCTGCTTCTTGACTCTCTGCCTTCAGCCAGGGGCCTCTGGGGGGATTCCTTCTGGCTGGTGGGGAGGCCCCTTGGGGGAAGCAAAGGGGGCTGGGTTGTGCTTTTCTGTTGATTGTACATATCTGTATATGTTGTGAATAATGTCTGTTTGTACAGATTCATTGCATTCCATCATGGATTGGAGATTTGCTTGTAAACACAGCTTGCATTTGCTTCCAGACTGAGCTAGCCTGGTTGTAGTCAGTGTGGGAGAGGGATTTCAGCTCTCACTCTGTTACAGGGGCAAGGCAGAGCCACTCACCGCTGTGCTCCCCAGCTACCGAGTCCACCGCGCTGCCGCCGCTCTCGGAGCCCACGCTGCCCCCGTGCTCGGCGGGGGAGGTCCGGAGGGTGGAGCCGTCGGTGGCGGCGGTGCTGCCCTCGTCGTCAGACGCTGGAGCTAAGAGAATGAAGAGAGCTGTTACAAGTAAAAACACTGCCTGGGTGGAACCTCGAGAGGCACGACGCGGTTTTAGCCGTGACATGCGACAGGTGGCAGCGGGTTGGAAGGGATCCTCCAAGGCCACCTTGTCTCGTTTGCTATTTCAACAGCTCTTCTGGAGATACTTTGGGGATACTTTGCCTTAGGCTTATTTGAGTTCTTGGTTTATTTCCTCGGTAATTTGAAAAAATTAAAAAACGAGTAATAATAATTGTAATAATAATAGTGATGATGATAGTAATAATAGTAGTAGTAGTAATAATAGTGGTGATGCTAGTAATAATAGTAGTAGTAATAATAATAGTGATGATAGTAATAATAGTAGTAGTAGTAATAATAGTGGTGATGCTAGTAATAATAATAGTAGTAATAATAATAGTGATGCTAGTAATAATAGTAGTAGTAGCAATAATAGTGGTGATGCTAGTAATAATAATAGTAGTAATAATAATAGTGATGCTAGTAATAATAGTAGTAGTAGCAATAATAGTGGTGATGCTAGTAATAATAGTAGTAGTAATAATAATAGTGATGATGATGATAGTAGTAATAATAGTAGTGATGATAGTAATAATAGTAGTAGTAGTAATAATAGTGGTGATGCTAGTAATAATAGTAGTAGTAATAATAATAGTGATGCTAGTAATAATAGTAGTAGTAGTAATAATAGTGGTGATGCTAGTAATAATAGTAGTAGTAATAATAATAGTGATGCTAGTAATAATAGTAGTAGTAATAATAATAGTGATGATGATAGTAGTAGTAGTAATAATAATAGTAGTGATGATAGTAATAATAGTAGTAGTAATAATAGTGGTGATAGTAATAATAGTAGTAGTAATAATAATAGTGATGCTAGTAATAATAGTAGTAGTAATAATAGTGGTGATGCTAGTAATAATAGTAGTAGTAATAATAATAGTGATGCTAGTAATAATAGTAGTAGTAATAATAATTGTGATGATGATGATAGTAGTAGTAGTAATAATAATAGTAGTGATGATAGTAATAATAGTAGTAATAATAATAGTGATGATGATAATAATAGTAGTAGTAGTAATAATAGTAGTGATGATAGTAATAATAGTAGTAGTAATAATAATAGTGATGCTAGTAATAATAGTAGTAGTAGTAATAATAGTGATGATGATAATAGTAGTAGCAGTAATAATAATAGTAGTGATAGTAATAATAGTAGTAGTAGTGATAATAGTGGTGATGATAGTAATATTAGTAATAATAATAGTAGTGATGATGATAATAATAGTAGTAGTAATAATAATAGTAGTGGTGATAGTAATAATAGTAGTAGCAATAATAATAGTGATGATAGTAATAATAGTAGTAGTAATAACAATAAGAATAGTACCACTAATAATAGCAGTAGTAATAATAATGGTAATATTTCAAATATATATCAAATCAAATAAAAGAATATTAATAATGGTAGTAGTAATAATAGTACTACTAATAATAGCAGTAATAATAATACTAATGATAATATTTCAAATATATATAAAATAAAATATTAATAGTAGTAATAATAGTAGTAATAATAATTGCAGTTATAATAATGATATTTCAAATATCAAATCAAATAAAAGAATAGCAATAGCAGTACTAGTCATAATAATAATAGTAATAAAAATGTATTAATAACAGTAGTAGTAATAATAATGATAGTAATAAAATATATTTCAAATATATATCAAATCAAATAATATTTGTAATAGTAGCAATAGCAGTAGTAATAATAATGGTGATGATAGCAGTAATATTTCAAATATATATCAAATCAAATAGAATAATATTAATAATAGTAGCAATAATAGTAGTAGTTATAATACTTCAAATATATATCAAATCAAATAAAATAATATTAATAATAGTAGTAGCAATGATGATGATAGCAATATTTCAAATATCAAATCAAATAGAATATTAATAATAGTAGCAATAATAGTAGTAGTAGTAATAATGATGGTGACAGTAATAATATTTCAAATATATATAAAATCAAATAAAATAATATTAATAATAGTGGCAATAATAGTCATAACAATGATGATAATATTTGAAATATATATCAAATCAAATAAATAATAACAATAATAGCAATAACTATAATAATAATAGTAGTAATAATAATAGCAACTACTTCAGCTCTGGCCTTTTCTGTCCATTTCATAGCTCTTTGCTCTTTGCTGGTGGAGACATCAATAGCTTCTGCTTTGTTTCTTTCCCAGTCTCCTCCTATTCATAGATTCATGGAATGGTTTAGATTGGAAGGGACCCTAAAGATCAGCCAGTACCAACCCCACTGCCATTATTATTATTGTCATCATCATCATTATTGTCATCATCATCGTCATTGTCATCATCATCGTCATTGTCATCATCATCGTCATTGTCATCATCATCGTTATCATCATCATCATTATCATCATCATCATTATCATCATCATCATTCCTTTTTTTCCTTCACATATCTTTCTGAAATGCCCAAATCCCTTTTTTAGGTCTTGTTGGAAGCCCTTTTAGATGACTTAAATTAAGTGCCATGAGCGTGATCTCAGGTGAAAATAGAAAGATGGGAAGCACATCTGGACATTAGGAAGAAATTCTTTCCAGTGAGGGTGGTGAGACACTGGAACAGGTTGCCCAGGGAAGTTAAAGGCCAGGTTACATGAGGTCCTGAGCAACCTGGGCTGGGGGGAGGTGATCCTGCCCATGGCAGAAGGTTGGAACTGGATGATCTTTAAGGTCCCTTCCAACCCAAACCATTCCATGATTCTATGCTACCAAAAAAAGACAAAAAAAAAAAAAGCCCCAAGTCTTTGTCGTTTGTTGCAATTTTTTAACTACAAATCAAAAGGCAACAGGTTGCTCAGGGAGGTTGTGGATGCCCCATCCCTGGTGGTGTTCAAGGTCAGGCTGGATGAGACCTTGAGCAACCTGGACTGGTGGGAGGTGTCCCAGCCCATGGCAGGGGGTTGGAACTAGATGGTCTTTAAGGTCCCTTCCAACCTAACCCATTCTATGCATCTATGAAACTTAGAAATATCCTTCAATACTTTGAAGCCTGCTAAAAGCAGCTGAGGGGAGACACCCTGAGAAGGATGCAAGTCATGCAAGTTACTAAAGAACAATGCCAGGCTAGGTTTAAATGCAAAGGAAATGCTGCACATGGTTTCTTTTATCAGTAGATTAAATTTTATCTTATCTTTATCTTATTTTATCATTTTAAGGAGAGGAAAAAACTTCCTCAGAAGCCTACGCTGAAAGCCTATCAGAGCAGGAAAAGCCCATAAAATATACTCTCAAAACCACATAAAGCCAACAGCAGTAACTGGGTCTTCAAACCCAACTTTACAAACAAATGCTAAGCCACTATTTAGGTCAGAATCAGAACAGTCTGAGTGCTTGCAGTGAACAGTTACCTGATGCTGTTGTATCCGAGAGCGTGCCAGCATCAAGAGAAGAGGAGCTGGGTGCTTGGCCAGACAGCCCTAAGCTCTGGAGCCCAAGTGCACTGCTGCTGCTCCCTGCAAGAAGAAAACAAGTTGTGAGTATCCTCCCAGGAGAGAATGATTTCATCTCTGGCCTTTTCTGTCCATTTCATAGCTCTTTGCTTTGATGGTGGAGACATCAATAGCTTCTGCTTTGTTTCTTTCCCAGTTTCCTCCTATTCATAGATTCATAGAATGGTTTAGATTGGAAGGGACCCTAAAGCTCATCCAGTTCCAACCCCTCTGCCATGGGCAGCGACATCTCCCACGAGCCCAGGTTGCTTAAGGCCTCATCCAACCTGGCCTTGAACACCTCCAGGGAGGGGGCATCCACAACCTCCCTAGGCAACCTGTTTCAGTGTCTCACCACTCTTACTGGCAAGAATTTATTCCTAATCTCCAGTCTCAATCTGCCCTCCTCAAGCTTCAATCCACCCCCTCTCACCCTATCTATTTGTCATCCTATTTTATTTACCCTTCTGACTGTCAGCAGTGTCTACATCTTACCTTGCTGATCTTGTTGCAGGCTCAGGGCAATAGCCAATTCCACCATTGTTTCATCATCTGCATCTGGAGGAATATCCAGCATAGGAGGGAATCCCTCTGCTCCAGCCAGAAGAGCCTCCAGGGGAGAAGGGTTCCCATTATTCACATTTTCAGAAGTTTCCAGAACCATGGATTCAGACTAGGGAGAGGAAACACAGTGAAAGCTTTCTCCACACCACCACCAGCTGATGAAGCACTACAAACTCATTCATCACAGCCAAATCAAACTCAAATACTTATGTCCTTGGAAGGCTCCAAAGAGAAGCACTCTGGACTTACCACCATCTCAAAGTCCCCATGATCAACTTCACTTTGCTCCTGGCTTTCCTGCCGGATGTGCTCCCCATTTGCTATCCCAGAGCTCTGCAGCTTGTCTTCTGCATCGTCATCATCATCATCATCCTTATCTCCTGAGTTAGAAAGGACTCATTCACAAATCTACTCTTTCCTCATCACAACCAAGGTAATTAATGCTGGAAATCCCCTAAGCTAGCCTCAGTTGTACCCCCCAGCCACTATCAGATTCCATTAGAACCACAACTCACTTCAGTGCTCTCTTGGATGGAGAGCTGATACCCTAATTTTGGCTGCACACATCTTTATGACTGATTTCTAAGGATTTAGAAATAGCCACAGAGATCCTAAGGCAGGCTGGATTACTGCAGAAAATAATCAGATTTCCTTGTCACTGAAAGGAGAATCTCTCAGAGATCTCTTTCCATTCCATTTCATACCGAAGCAAAGCTGAACGTTCATCTAAAAAAAGGGCTTACAAGAGAAGAGCAAAAGGAATGAGAAAGACTGGGTTTAGTGTTGTTTTCAGTCCCCATTTATCAGACTACCTTATTTTCTTGTCTTTTCTGACAAATAAAGGAGGCGGTGCTCATTTAAAAGCAAAGCTGGAGGGACCTTGCATACCCATAGGAGTATTGCTGCGAGGGGAGGATGGCAAGGTGACATGTCTCCGCTTGTTCCTCGGTCTCAGCACTCTGATCAAAGCTTGCTTGCAAGAAAAGCTCACTGCAGGATCCTAAAGGGTTAATAGTTAATCATTACACTTCTTAAGCTTTGCCAGTATTGGAAAGACAGCTAAAAAAACCCAAACCCTTCCAGCTCTCAGCTAGTTGTGGTTCAAGTAAGACACACGGCACTGCCTAGCTTCTAAACTCCCTCTTACCCCCAGCAGCCACAAAGCAAGACCTAGCACTGCACATACAGAACATGACAAACGCTGCTGAGACACAAGAGACAGAAAATTCTCCTTCATTCACTTCTGGCTGAGTGGGTTTGGCTGCCTGCCTCTATTTTCTACCTGTATTTAATTTTTTTCATATTACAGAAGCACGGAAAAGACTCTTTAAGATCATCGAGTCCAACCATTATCCCAGCACTGCCAGGTCACCACTAAACCATGTCCCTCAGCACCACATCTATGTGGCTCTTCAGTCCCTCCAGGGCTGGGGACTCCACCAGTGCTCTGGGCAGCCTGATTCAGGCCTTGACAACTTTGCCAGTGAAGAAATTGCTCCTCATGTCCAACCTAAACCTCCCCTGTTACAGGCTGAAGCAGAGCAGAGTGTGATAACATACCGGGCAAAGCAACATCTGCATGTAGATCTTGGATGCTGTATGGATACAGTCCAGCTCACATGTGCAGTATCCATGGATAATATCCACTAAAGCATTGACTGTGGCTTCAACATGAGTGAGACCTAAGGAGGAACGAAAAAGCAGGACTAAAATCAACCATTTCAGCACAGAGTGAGACACTGTAGGAAGCATCTTCAGTTTGTAGACTTCAAGGCACTGTGTTTGCACCACAAATGCATTGAAGTTTCTCCTTTCTCTCTTTACAAGCTTAAAATAGGACCCTTCAAAATAGAGAAGTGAAGAGGTAGCACACCTGGCAGGCAGGCAGGGGCAAGGAAGGCATTCTTGGGCTTTGATGCATGCAGCTTCCAGAAGTGGTTAACCAGCTGGGTAATGAAGGTGCAGCCATCTCCTTCGGTGTGCTTCTGGGCATCCTGCCCTTCTTCACCCTCTGCAGAGATTAAACCACAGTTGTCAGATATTGGCAGGGAACAATGGAACAAGAAGGGTAACAGCAGGCTTTTGTCAGAGGCTCCCATGTGCACACCTATGTCAGGATACAGCTCCTGTCACCCAGAACCAGATTATCCCCAAGACATCTTCAATTAGCACAGAGGAAAGCTGAAGGAAATGACAGACTCCTCTACCTGCTTCCAGCTGTGGCAGCTTTGATTCTGTGTAGTGGACCAGATTGTTGGGTCTCATAATGGCAATGGATCTAGCAGTGATGACCAGCCTCTGAAACACTTCTGGGTCAAGGTCCTTTCCTTCTTTGGTTGAGGAACTCAAGTACTGAATGGCTTTACTTAGCAATGCTTGATCCTGTGAAGTGGAAGAGGACACAGGCAATGAAAAACAACAGCACAGCAGAGCACCTGAAGCACAACTGCAGGACAGATCCTGGGGAAATAGCAATTTGCTGCTTTAAGTCTTGGCCAAAGTCATCTAAGGAGGACCACTAATATGAAAAAGTCAACCTGTGGCAGAAGAAATGTAAATGCAGTGCATAAACACAACCACTCAAGGGGTTAGCAAAGGCTATCTGCAGGCAGCTGTGCACCTACTGCAATTATATCAGAACTGGGCTAATCACTGCTGGATTCTCCTAGCACCCTAAGCCTGTGGAAATGGAAACTAGAGCTACAGTTTGCAGATAAACTTCATGTGTTTCCAGATCGTGATTTCTCAAGGTTAACTACCATGATTTCCCCCCCAAAATCTTCCAAAAGCATTTTGAGTAGCTAAGGTCTGGTGAAAGACAAAAGGCAGCAATGCCGGCAGCAGGAGCTGAAGGACAGTCAGTCAGCTGAGGGCAATGGAACAGGCTGCCCAGGGGAGTTGTGGAGTCTCCCTCTCTGGAGATACTCAAAACCCATCTGGATGCATTCCTGTGTGATCTGCTTTAGGTGATCCTGTTCTGGCAGTGGGGCTGGACTGGATGATCTTTTAAGATCCCTTCCAACCCTTAACATTCTGTAATTCTGTGACAGTCAGCCACCAGGTTTATGTTGTGTGGAAGAAGGGCTTTCCAGGGGCATGCTGTCCCTCAACCATGAGCTGGCAAGTTGCAAGAGACACTGAAATCATTATAGAATCACAGAATGGTTTGGGTTGGAAGGGATCTTAAACACCATCCAGTTCCAACCCCCTGCCATGAACAGGGATACTTCCCACCAGTCCACGCTGCTCAAGTCCTCATCCATCCCGGCCTTGAACACCACCAGGGAGGGAGCATCCACAACCGCCATGGGCAACCTGTTCCAGTGTCTCACCTCCCTCACTGTCAAGGATTTCTTCCTCATCTCCAGTGCAGATTTGCCCTTTGCCAGACTGCAGCTGGAGCCCTGCAGGGGTTACCTTGTGGTTGTGGTACGCAGAGCGGCTGGTGTGCAAGCTGGCCAGGAGGCTCTTGGTCTGCTGCTGCACACTGGAAGGAGCTGGCATGGACAGCAGCATAGTGGCCAGTTCCTGAGCTGCCACCTTATTCTTCTCCTGCTCCCAAGAACAGACAAAAGATCATTCTTCAGTATTAAGGTGAGGTACAAGGTTGATTTCTCAGTGTACCTGTGGCTCCCTCCCCTCCTTACGCCGTTTCTGCCTCCCTCCAGCACCGCTCTGACAGCCTCCTCCATTTCCTATGTGACATTTACAGGAACACTTCACATCTCTACAGCAGAAAAGTCCTTTCTGAGATTTCTGGGTTTCTTCCACCCTGCTGGGTCTTTTTTTGTAAACGAGGTCAGTCTGCAGCACCACAAATCCCACCAGCACTAAATGCAAATGCCAGTTGTCGTTCCAAACTAGTTTCAGATGCTTTTCGCTAAGTCAACTTTCAGATCAGGGCTCAGAGCAAAACGGTTCCAGCTCTCGTCTGTATCAGGCCCCCAGGGCTGCAGGAGGTGCTTGCTGATTCTCACCCCTCCTCCTCCTCCCCCCCCCCCAGCTCTGAAAGCTCAAGAATGTATTCAGAAAGTTACTTGCCTTCTCGTTGACTGGTCCTACAGCAAAGCAGCTTTCCAGCGCTTCTAAAGAACTCACTACTAGCCTGGAGGGAGAAAGGAAAGCAGGCTTGAGTACAGCAACCCTTCTCTCTCCCTTAGCACTTTGCTTTGTGCAGGCTACAGTCATGAGTAGCTCAGAGACAGCTAACGAATGCCAAGTACAAAATCAAAGCATGATAAAACCTGCCACAGGCACCATGCATATCATTTCATTGTGTTACAGACCAGAGTTAAACCTGGCTCACGCTCACAGACAAACTTAGGACTGCTTTAATAATCCACAGCTGAAAGACAGGGGCTTTTCTCTACCAAAGAGGATAAAACATTTCCTTACGCAGCCTGCAGCAGGGATAACTTGGATTGTCTTGACAGTACCAATTCACCATGGCCCACAGACGTACAGATGACTGCAGATCAAGGCTTGGGATGACACATGGGGAAAAAAAACAGCGGAACCGACTTCTCCAAGGGAGCAAGATTCTACTCACTTGCTCTTTTCACACACAGGTTGCTTCTTTCCCATTTTGGGAGTTTCAGCTCAAAAATATTTCAGAGGAGAAATCTAACTTGGGGATGACCCAAAAATATTTCAGAGGAGAAGTCTAACTTGGGGATGACCCAAGTGGGAGATTTTGGAGTGAAAAAAAACCTTTGGATGGGGGTAAAGGCAAGCGAAGTAAAGTACTTGCCCCAAGGGGAAAAACTTCTTGACAGCTTGGGGCAAAGTGCTGAGCTTCCCCCTGCAGCACCAGTTCATGCCTTGGGAGGTCCTGAAGTGTGTTCAGGGAAGAGCAACAAGGCTGGTAAGGGGTCTAGAGGGCCTCTGGAGCAGCTGAGGGAACTGGAGTTGTTTAGTCTGGAGAAAAGGAGCCTGAGGGGAGACCTCATTGCTTCCAACAACTCCCTGAAAGGAGGCTGAAGTGAGGTAGGGGTTGGTCTTTTCTCCCAAGTAACCAGTGATAGAATCAGAGGAAATGGCCTGAAATTGTGCCAGGGGAGGTTTAGGTTGGAGAGTAGCAACAATTTCTTCCCTGCAAGAGTGGTCAGGCTTTGGAACAGGCTGCCCAAGGAGGTGGTGGAGTCCCCATCCCTGAAGGTGTTCAATAAATAAGATGTGGTGCTTCAGGATATGGTTTAGTGGTCATGATAGTTGGGTTGTGGTTGGACTCCATGATCTTAGAGGTCTTTTCCAACCTCGATTCTATGCCATTTGACACACCAGAGGAGCAGTGCAAGAAGAATAGAGGGAAAAGGAGGGAAGAGAGAGCATTAAGGGGAGAAATAACAGCATAGGATTGGATATGAGGTAGGAGAAACAACACTTGTCTGGTCTGGTGGTGGTGGTAAGTAACATGACATTCCCCTCTACCCACAGCCACCCCCCTTCAAGCTGGTAGGGGAATAAAAGAGGGATAAAGAGAGGCAAGGAGGGAACAAAGCCAAACAAGGAGCCTGTCAAACAAGCAACAGTTACGCCGTGTACAGCAGGAATCCGCAAACCCCCTCAGCCTTTACATTTCTCTAAACCATCTGCCATGCAATGACCAGAATGTAAAGAAGCAAATGGCACTTGGGAAACAACAGCCACAACAACAACAGAAACATAATAAAGGAAAGAAAACAGTCACCAAAAGCCACAATCATGTGTTCTGCCTCTCTGACACACACTCACTCGTGCAGAGAAAAGGATGGCATACTAACCGGTCCAGGGTGGTTAGGGACTCAGTTTCAGAACTTTTTGGGGGAGCAAAGGAAAAAAGGAAACAAAACAAAAAGAAATAAAAATGAAAATTAAAAAAAAAAAAAAGAAAAGAGTCAAGCTCACAGAAAAAAAACCAACAAACAAAAAAAACCCCAAACAACTCTCCCTAGAACACGTTCTATGCAACAGGCAAATTAAAGGAGAGAAATCAGGAGGGTGGCAGAGTGCTACAGACAGGGAATCTAAGCATGGTTCTTGCTACCTGGGCAACAAACACTTGCCTAAAAGCAGAACAGAGAAAGGAAAACCAGGCCACCTAGCACAGAGAAGCCAAGCAACACTGCTTAAAGCACCACTGAAGGTTAAATCTGAAGTGCAGACACCAAACTTCTTATGGGAAAACTGCTTCTTGCTTGCTGTTCGTTGTTCCTACCCAAGAGCCCTTCGTAAGGTGACCATGCTGCATTCTGTGCCACTTAAATCAAAATGAAATGAATCATTTCCTTGCTTCTGATTTTTTTATCTACTATAATCCTCCAGAAAGGATGTCTGTGCAGAGAGGGACATCTTGTGGAGATGCCACAGCAGAGGAGGGGAGAAAAGAGAATGTAAGCACAGGGAAAAAAATCCCACAAGGTGTTAGACAAAATACCAAAGGATGGCCAGACAGGTCCCTCAGCTGGGCTTCACTGGCACTTCAAGCCCTGAACCCTGACCTGAGCCTTTCACTAAGACAAAATCAACCCTCATTTACTCCCAGCCAAGCAGCCCATCCGTTAAAATGCTCCTTTTCAGCAGTGATCTATTTCTGTGCTCTCCTTGCTAACTTGAGAGGCTTTCTACACTCCTTACGGTGCAGGCTGTATGAGCTCAGGATGGATGTAACACCAAAAAAGTTCTCTCTCTCTCTCCTGCTAAATTCATGCCCAGCTCACCCTTGTGGTTTGATTCTCACTTAGGGATATGAGGGCCAAAAAAAACCCCAGCACTTTCTCCACCACAGTAGTTAAATCCTGAGACAAGTTGGTGGGGACCTACTTGCCCTAAAGCAAGGTCACACACAAAGCTCTTCTCAAAACTCAGCTTAACTTCAGAAAGGTCTAACTTTGTGAGCTCTAGAGAATGAGGAAAAAAAAAAAAAAAGAAGGACCAGCTTGAAATGAGAAAATGTACCAAGGAAGCAGAAATCTTTGAGCTCTTCAAGACTGCTGTCACAAATGAACTTGGCAAGACAAAGCACGCACACAGATCTACCCTTCTACTCCAGCAGGTCAAACACAAGCAAGCACAAAGCCTTCCTTAGATCACTGTCGACTTTTCACTTGTTAGTTTGTGTGGCAGTGAGAACAACTCACTAACTCCTGCCACTTCTCCCAGTGAGGAAAGGCATACAAGTGGACTTGGGGCCCCTCTACCCATTGGCAAGGAGAAATCAAAGCAAGGCTGCAGAAATACCTCTCCAGGACAGTGCCGCTGGCAGCAGCAGGGGCAGCAGATTCGGTGTCCCCAGCGCCATTCCCTTGGTTCAGGTTTGGGGGACAAACGTTGCTGACTGAGGCAGAGGGGAAATCCTCAGGGGGCTCATCAGGCCACCCAAACTGCTCCTTGGTTTTGCCATAAATTTTGATGGAATCCATCATGGTGACTCCAGCAGGATCCACAGAAGCTCCAACTGCAGGGATGAAAGAAGTGATGAGAGAATGTCTTGGTCCAGGGAGGTGGTGGAAGCCTCATCTCTGGAAGGTTTTAAGGCCAGGCTGGATGTGGCTCTGGGCAACCTGCTGTGGTGTGAGGTGTCCCTGCCCATGGCAGGGGGGCTGGAACTGGATGATCCTTGAGGTCCCTTCCAACCCTAACAATTCTATGATTAAAAACTAACAGAACAGTTCCTTCTGAACACAAACATCACCTCACAAGGTCAGGAGAGCCAACCTGCTGCATCACCAAGCCACAGCCACTCTGATGGTTTCATCTCCCTTTCCAGGCCACTTTCCTCCTCCATTAGCCAACACAAAATTCTTAGCTGTGTTGGAAGGAAGGAGGAATTTCCTTACAATGAGTGGTAAAATACCAGAGCAGGATGTGGTTGAGGTCTCATCCCTGGAGACATTCAAGTTCAAACTTGATGAGGCCATGAACCACCTGATCTAGTGGGAGATATCACTGCTTGCTGCAGGGGGGTTGGATAAGAAGTCTCCAAGGACACCACATAGTGGCCTTCCAGTACCTGAAAGGTGTCTGCAAGGAAGGGACTTTTGACAAGGGCTTGTTGTAATGGGATGAGAGGGAAAGGATTGAGGTTTGAGGAGGGGAGATTTAGACCGGAAATTAGGAAGAAATTCTTTCCAGTGAGGGTGGGGAGACACTGGAACAGATTGCCCAAAGAGGTTGTGGATGTCCCCTCCCTGGAGGTGTTCAAGGCCAGGCTGGATGAGGCCTTGAGCAAGCTGGGCTGGTGGGAGGTGTCCCTGCCTACATCAGGAGAGTTGGAACCAGATGGAACTAGGTCTTTTAAGATCCCTTCCAACCCAAACCATTCCATGAATCTATGAATCCATGACTGCAGGGGTGTTGGCCAAGATGACCCTTGAGGCTCCCTTCCAGCCTGATGCATTCATTGCCCATTCATCCACTGCAGCAAGAAACTGAGCCATAAATACAAGGAATAAATGCTCAAGACCCACCCCTCAAACTATTTCTGTAGCTGGATCAAGCAAAGAGATTATGGAAACCTTCTCTACTACGAGGTGAACCTCCTGCTGTGAACTTCAACCCACCCAAACAACAATCAAGCAAAGCAATCAAGTAAGCAAAGACTCACTGAAGATGGTCAGCTTCTTGTCAGCCTGCAAGGCTTCCTCACGAGTGAAGGGGAAGTCAAACCAGCGAGCCCTGGTCATGTTCAGCTGCATGGTGCGGCCAAAGATCTCCAGGTAGGAGGGAGCTCGCTCTATGGCTTGTGTCCCAATCTGGATCCTCATGCCTGTCATCACCATCGTGCTGTTGTTGTTGGTCACTTCAATGGTGAAACCTCCAGGCTGCACAACAGACACCACAGCTCACAAAAGTGAAGTCAAAAATTCACTCCTAAGCTGTGAATTCACTCCTTGAGGGCTGAAGCGTTTCTCCTATCGAGACAGGCTGAGAGAGTTGGGGTTGTTCAGCCTGGAGAAGAGAAAGCTCCAGGGAGACCTTCTGGTGGTCTTTCGGTGCTTAGAGGGGTAGATAAGGGAACAGACCTTTTAGCAGGGCCTGCTGGACAAGGGGTGATGGTTTGAAACTAAATGAGGAAGATTTGGTCTAAATAGAAGGAACAATATTTTGATGCTGAGGGCAGTGAGATCCTGTCGCAGGTTGCCCAGAGAGGTGGTAGGTGCCTCATTCCTTGAACCATTCCAGGTCAGGTTGTTTGGGGGTCTGAGCAACCTGCTCTAGTTGCAGATGTCCCTGCTGAGTGCAGGGGAGTTGGACTAGATGAGCTCTACACATCCCTTCCCACTCAAAGCATTCTATGATTCTAAGCTAAGACTCTGAAGTCTGCATACAGGCACCTCCAGTGTTAGCTAACAGTGTCACTGGCCTTGCACAGGATCAGTGGGACAAAGCAGACTTCTGAGCCAAGGCTATCAATCCAGACACCAGTGTCACCAAGAAGCCCAAGAGAAGGCCCAGACTGCTCCACCTACCTTTGTGTTGGCCACATACATGCCGGTGGAATTGAGGCGGTGCTTGATCTGCTGAGCGTTGTACACCTGCAGCAGGTCGTTGCCTCCAAACTCCACATCTGTGAGCTGCTGGTTGTGCTCAAAGAAGTCAATAGGGAAGTTCACCTGGCTGGATGTGCGAGTTGCTGGAAGGGGAGAGACATGCTTTTAACAAAAGGCAGCTGAAGAGGCAAAGCTATGGACAGTAACAAAGCTGCAAGGTGAGCTTGGCTCCTTTGGCAATGCCTGTGTGAGCCAGGGAGGTCTGTATTTAGCTACACATCCATGGAAACATTTCACCCAGGCTTAGCCAGCACTCAGCCCTGAGGTTAACATTGTCAGAGAGACAGGGATCTGCTGGAAAAAGTCCAACAGAGAGCTACCAGGATGATTAAGGGACTGGAGCATGTCCCCTGTGAGGAGAGGCTGAGAGCCCTGGGGCTGGTTAGTCCGGAGAAAGGAAGACTGGGAGGGATTTGATAATATTTATAAATATCAAGAGAGAGGGGACAGGGATAGGCTCAGCTGCTCCCTAGGATAGGACAAGGGATGATAGATATAAACTCCAGCACAGGAGGTTCCACCTCAACATGAGGAGGAACTTCTGCACTGGGAGGCTCACAGAGCACTGGAACAGGCTGCCCAGAGAGGTTGTGGAGTCTCCTTCTCTGGAGACTTTCCAGCCCCATCTGGATGTGTTCTGTGTGACCTGTGCTGGATTCTATGCTCCTGCTCTGGCAGGAGGCTTGGACTCGATGACCTTCAGAGGTGCCTTCCAACCCCCAACATCCCGTGAGCCTGTGATCCTGTGAGAAGTGAGCATCTCAAGCATCTACCCAATGCTGACCAACCCTTGCATCTCCCTTTGCCACCCTGCACAGGACAGGTATGAGAAGTCCCTTACTAATAGCAGCTGCCTTGCGCTTGCGAACCGGCTTCATGATGCTGATGACGCTGCTGGGCTGGAGAGAGGGCTGGAGCCAGTAGGATGTATTCTCCACATTGGCCATGTAGATCCTCAAGCTGCCATCTTCACACAGCAGGATCATGGTGGTCCTCTGCTGCTCGTTGCAGGCTGTGTGACGGATGGCCACCATGTCCTGAATCTGCAAAGGAGAGCAGGGAACTGCTGCTTGAAGAAACAAACTCTCTGGATTAGCAAAGTTGCAAAGACCAGAGAGCTGGTTGATGGAAACAACAATTTTAAGGGCCAAAAATAGAGGGGACTAAGCTCTTAGTTGAATGATATAGTTAGTATAACTAGCAGACTAACCTTTGCTTTGGCTGGCAATGTTTTTATTTCCTGGATGAGAAAGGTGTCTGGCTTCACCATCACCACCAGTGGGACACCTGTGGTCTGTTGCACACAGCACACCAAGCCAGGATGGTTCATCACCTCAGACCACTGACACAGTGCTGGGGAGGTCTTACTGCCACCATTTGAGCTGCAAGAGGTGAAGGGCAGAATGAGATTAATTTGAAAAGCAACAGAAGTAAAAACCATTCCTGAATTCCTCACTGTTGGCAGCGGTTGAAGCTTTGTCCTCAGCAGGAATTCAAAGCATTAATGAACAGCCAGGAAAAGATCAGTGCTTAGTTAACAGGTGAGACACCTGGGACAGTCACTTCAGTAGGCAGAAGGCACAAGAATCCCAATTCACAGCATTGACAACTTGAAGAAAGACACTTCCTTAGTAATATTTGATGCCCCAAACCAAGGAAGTGTTTTTTAAATGGCTTTCATCTTCCTTTTCATCTGAACAGATGCACAGTCCCATGTTTCAACACACCCAGCAGCACTAGCAAAGGCCAGTGGAGGTGAATCTCTGTGACTCTGCTCACACTGACTCTGGAATTAAAAAATAAAGCTGCAAAAAGGCAAAGCCAAACTCGACTGGGGCCAGGCAGCTCTTGGAACCTGACTCTTCTACAGAGCCTACTCACAGTGGAGGCTTTGTGTCAGGCTAGTGAAGAGTCTGTGGCCTAAATGCCCAGCTCTGCTTGTCAGAAGATTGCAGAACAGCTTTTTTTCTTGCCACATTCATAGCATAAGAGATTGGTTTCCCCCAAGGGAGCCTGAAAATAAGCCTTCATATGCACAATACACAAGGTCCACTGCAGTACTGGTGGCGAAAGGAAACAAAGGCTTCCTGCTCTGCAGCCTCCATCAGGGTGGGATAATCCCATCAGTTCCACCTGCAGCACCAGTAGCAGCTCTGCACTGTGCAGCAAGGCTGCTCTGAAACCACCTTTCTGCTGTCAAAGCCTAGCAGGGAGGAAAAGAAATGCATCCCAGTCCCAGGGCTGAAAGAGCCAGCTATGGTTCGGTATCAGTCCGTAGTTAGGGCAAAAGCACCACAGAAAGAAATCAGCAGCCAAAGTGGGGACCTTCAGCACAAGCTTTAGCTGTTCAGAGCTGGGATGTTAAGAATAATTAGTTGTATTTATTAATAATGAACAGAAGTGGAAACTCCAGGGGAGTCTTGCACAGGAGGCTCACCTCTTGATGTTGATGGGGAACAGTCGCTGCACCTCCAGGCTGGCTCGGCTGATGGTGGCTGCAAAGGATTTGCCCTGGCAGTAGCTGAAGAACAACATCTGCAGCACATGGGAGTAATACACTGAGACCCCACCTCCTGCCACCTGGCCATTGCTGTCCTGCAGGAGCAGAGAGAAACAGCAGCAGTTCAGACAAAGCACACCCTCCAAAAGGCTCTGCCAAGCTTTTCATTGCCTCACGATGGAATGGTTCCTTGTCCCCTCCCCATCACTGAGAGGAGACAGCCCTAAGTGACAGCTTCCTAAGCTGAACTCCTTGGTGAACTCATCCAGCAGCTGCTTCAAAGGCTTCTGAAGGGAGTGCTGAGATTACACCCACAAGGGCTGTAGGTAGTGCTCTCAGATATTGCAAAGTGTAATCACAGTGCAGAGCCAGCTCTGGCCTGGGCTGATCCCCAGCAGTGTGGGCAGCAGGGGCAGGGAGGGGATTCTGCCCCTCTGCTGTGCTCTGCTGAGACCCCCCTGCAGTGCTGGGGCAGCTCTGGAGTCCTCAGCACAGACAGGGACCTGCTGGAGTGGGGCCAGAGGAGGCCACAGCAAGGCTGTGAGGGCTGGAAAGACTCTGCTGTGAGGCCAGGCTGAAGGAGTTGGGGTTGTTCAGCCTCCAGGAGGCTCCAGGGAGACCTTACAGCAGCCTTCCAGTGTTTGAAAATGGCTACAGGAGAGCTGGGGAGGGACATCTGACAAAGGTGTGGAGTGAAGGGTGATGGCTTCAGACTGGAAGAAGCTGGATTTAGATGAGACATGAGGAAGAAATTCTTCCCCATGAGGGCTGTGAGGCACCAGAACAGGTTGCCCAGAGAAGCTGTGGAGGCTCCAAGCCTGGAAATATTGAAAGCCAGGCTGAATGAGGCTTTGAGCAACCTGGGCTGGTAGGAGGTGTCCCTGCCCATGGCAGGGCACTGGAACTGGATGATCTTAAAGGTCCCTTCCAACCCAACCCATTCTATCATTCTATGACCTGTGTGCTTGAATGTTGTAGGACTGTCTTACACGGAGCTCATAAAAGAACTGTCCTGAGGGTCACCTACTCAACTATTTGGAGCAGGCTGGGGTAAAAACACCCAAGTGAAACGTGAACAGGTTTTAAAAGTCACCTCCAAGCCTACAGAGCTTCTAGTGAACAGGAACAAAGGTTCACTCCACCCTTTTGCAGCCCCAGCAGTGGTCAGTAATGTTGCCCATTCTGGTTGCTGCACCTCTGGAATGTCTTGCTCTGAGACCAGTACTGTCCTGAAAGCCATCTCCCTGCTGAGAAATCCTGCTGGGCATGACTCCAGGCCAGCCAGGGCAAACATGTTCCACTTTGCAGATGAAAGGATCAAGGGGTTTTAATTTTCACCCCACCTCCTTTCACTGCAAGGCTTTTCCTCTTTAGGGAGTGGCAGCAAGCTCACTCATCTAGATCTGAGAGCTTAAAAGGAGGGAAGAAATGAAACTTCAGCCTTCAAATGTAAAGACACAAACAAGAGAGAAAATAACTTCACCCCTGCTATGAGTAGTACCTTCAAGTCCTCATGGTTGACTTCAAGCACATTGGTGACATAGAAGTGTCCATGCTGGGCACTGCTGGCCTCTTCCATGAGCTGTGTGTAGATGTAGCCAGCAGAGGACATGATCACTATGATGTTCTTCCCCTCCTCGTTGAACAGGAAAGTGACATCCCTGATTTTGGAACTTGGCAGAAGGAAATAGAAAGTTGGACTCAAGGCGTCCACAGAGAGGTCATAAATCTGTGGGAAGAAGCAAGGAAATCATCAATTAACTACTGTGATCCAAACCAGTGCAGAAGGCCAAGAAGTTGAGTCAATGGAAGCCTTGCCAGGTGTTACAGCTCATTATTATGTTCTTTAGCTTTGCTTTTTTTCTTCTAAGAGCAGCCAAACACCCCCAAGCTCCAATCCTAGCTCCAATTTAATCCTAATCACACTCTTCCACATGCAACTCCACAAAGATCCAGGCTCTGATGGCTGCAAGAAGAGCTATCACCAAGAGCTGATGACCAAACATACCTTCACAAAGTCTGCAGTCACAATAGCAAGCTCTGTTTGAGATCCTGGCAGCCACACAGCTTTGATGATGAAATTGCCAGTGGCTAGTTGGGGATGAAGGACCAAATGATCAGAGACTGAGCCAGAGCTGCTGAAGGTTAACACATGGCAATCCTGCAGGAAGGAAAAGAACTGGTTAAAAACTAGGACTAGATCTTTAGAAACATTTCAAGCCAAGAATGACTTAAAACCCAGCACTCCTTCGTGCCAATAATGATTTGTAGGATCTAAATGAAGATGAGAAACATCAAAGTGTGTCAAAAAAACTCCCCCCCCCCCCCACAAACCCCAAAGCACAACCAGAGGGTCCAGCTGCCTCTCAGCTAAACAACAGATCTGTGCATGCTGCACTGGGGAAGCTGACAGACAAGTTCTGCTACACTCAGATGACTAAAATGCCAGAGAGTTGAGGGGATTCTGCCCCCCTGCTCTGCTCTGCTCTCCTAAGATCCCCCCTGGAGCACTGCATCCAGTTCTGGTGCCCCCAGCACAATAGGGAACTGCGGGAGCAGGTCCAGAGGAGGCCATGAAGATGATCAGAGGGCTGGAGAACCTCCCCTGTGGGGACAGGCTGAGAGAGTTGGGGCTGTTCAGCCTGGAGAAGAGAAGGCTCCAGGGGGACCTTAGAGCAACCTTCCAGTACCTGAAAGGTGCCTACAAGAAATCAAGGAAGGGACTTTAGTTAAGGGCCAGGAGTGACAGATGAGAGGCAGTGGCTTTGAGCTGGAAGAGAGGAGACTGAGACTGCAGATGAGGAAGAAATTCTTTCCAGTGAGGGTGATGAGACACTGGAACAGGTTGCCCAGGGTGGTTGTGGATGTCTCCAGAAGTGTTCAGGACAAGGCTGAATGAGGCCTTGAGCAACCTGGGCTGGTGGGAGGTGTCCCTGCCCATGGCAGGGGGGTTGGAACTGGATGATCTTTAAGGTCCTTTCCAACCCAACCCATTCCATGATTTTATAAACCCTTGACATGTCTTAAAGGACTATTGCCCTAAGTACTCTCTTGAGGCACTGCCTCATTTCTTACACTATTCCTCTAGGTCCTGCTTCTTTTACTTCATGAATCTAGCAGGCAAATAACTGATGAGCTTAAAATGAGTGACAGATCTTTGCAGCCAGCTCTGTGCTTGCTGCTTTGAACTGATGTTTCCAACTGCCCAGGCACTTACTTTCAGCCCACACACGGCCAGGTAGTCCTCCTTGCAGGGATTTCCAGTCAGGCTCAGCACTGTAAAGGGGACAGGTGCAGATGCAAGGCGAGTGAGGGTCAGCTTCCTTTTGCTGGAGTCTGCTTGTTTCAGCAGGGCTGAGAGCTGGAGGACTGTGATCTGCAGAACAAAATCAACTTACACACCCAGCCTCACCAGTGAGGGGATAAAGGCATTTCCATTTCAGCTCTATGAAACCTAGAATGGTTGGACCAGAGGATCCTGGAGCACCTCTCCTGTGAAAACAGGCTGAAAGAGTTGGGGTTGTTCAGCTTGGAGAGGCTCCAAGGAGACCTTATGAATACATTTCAATATCTGAAGGGGGCTTACAGGCAGGCTGAGGAGGGACTGCTCAGAAGGGCCTGTGGGGATAGGACAAGGGACAATGGTTTAAAACTGGAGCAGGGGAGATTTAGGTTGGACATCAGGAGAAAGTTCTGCACAGTGAGGGTGGGGAGACACTGGAACAGGTTGCCCAGGGAGGTGGCTGAGGCCCCATCCCTGGAGACATTCCAGATCAGACTTGATGTGGCCCTGAGCAGCCTGATCTTAATTGGAGGTGTCCTTGTTCACTGCAGGGGGGTTGGACAAGATGACCTTTGAGGGTCCCTTCCAACCCAATGCAATCTGTGACTACTTGGGGTCCTGTCCAACCTGGCATTCTGTGATTCTGTGTGACTGTGTCCCTGCACTTTTCACCATTTCTGCTGCAAGATCTCTCTTCTCTGAGGAATGAAGGTTTTCCTAAGCCATGCAATACCTCACAGAAGACTCAGATCTGAGGACAGGCAGCCCAAATCATACTCTCCTTGTTGCTCAGTGCTCTAAGCCTGCTTCATTTTCCTTTAGAATCCAACTCAGAATGCTTTGGGTTGGAAGGGACCTTAAAGACCAACCCCCTGCCATGGTGCACCAGGCCTCATCCAACCTGGCCTTGAACACCCCCAGGCAGGGTGCATCCACAACCTTGTTCCAGTGTCTCCCCACCCTCACTGGAAAGAATCTTCTCAATTCCCAGTCTCAATCTGCCCTCCTCAAGCTTCACTCCAACCCCTCTTCCCCTACCACAACACACCCTAGTCCAAAGTGACCTGGACAGGCTGAGAGCTGGCTGCAGGCAAACCTCAAGAAGTTTAATAAGGACAAGTGCAGGGTCCTGCATCTGGGGAGGAATAACAACAGGCACCAGGACAGGTTAGAGGCTGCCCTGCTGGAAAGCAGCTCCACAGAGAAAGACCTTGGAGTGCTGGTGGGCAGCAAGTGGAACAACAATGTGCTCTTGTGGGCAAGAGAGCCAACGGGATCCTGGGGAGCAGCAAGAAAGGTGTCCAGCAGGGCTAGGGAAGTTCTTCTACCTCTCTACTCTGCCCTGCTGAGACTGCAATACTGTGTCCAGTTTGGGGCTCCACAGTTCCACAGAGACAAGAGACCTGCTGGAGAGAATCCAACAGAGAGCCACAAGGATGATTTGGGGATGTAAGCATCTTCCCTATGGAGAGAGACTGAGAGCCCTGGGGGTGTTTAGTGTGGAGAAGAGAAGGCTGAGAGGGATCTGATCAATGTCTATCAATAGCTGAGGGGTGGGGGGCAAGGGGAGGGGGCCAGGCTCTTTTTGGTGGTTCACAGTAATAAGCCAAGGAACAATTGGTTCAAACTTGGACATAGAAGATTTCACCTCAACCTGAGGAGAAAAACTTCTTTCCAGTGAGGGTGATAGAGGCCTGGAACAGGCTCCCCAGGGAGGTTGTGGAGTCTCCTTCTCTGGAGACTTTCAAAGCCCACCTGGATGCATTCCTGTGCAGACTATCCTAGGTGAGCCTGCTTTGGCAGGGGGGTTTGGACCTGACGATCTCTTGAGGTCCCTTCCAACCTCTGATCTCCTGTGAGCCTGTGAGTAGTGCATGTTTGTACCTATTCATTGCATTTCAGCACAGACTGTAGTTTTGCCCTGCACACACAGCTTTCATTTGCTTCCAGACTGAGCTAGCCTGGTTATCGTGGAGGACACAGCCTCAAGCCATGCCAGGGGAAGTTTAGCTCGAGGTGAGGAGGAAGTTCTTCATGGAGAGAGTTGTTAGAGGTTAGAATGTGCTGCCCGGGGAGGTGGTGGAGTCACCATCCCTGGAGGCGTTCAAGCGGGGACTGGACGCGGCACTTGGTGCCGTGGCTTAGTAGTCATGAGGTGTAGGGTGACAGGTTGGACTCGGATGATCCTTATTGATTCTGTGCGATTCTGTGCTGTGGGAGGGGGTTTGGAGAGCTCACCTTGCCCTTCTCGTGGCTCACAGCCAGGTGCTGGCGCCGGCCATGAGGGGAGGAGAGCACACACATGGCCACCCTCCTGAGCACGTGGGCGCTGATCAGCTGCCGGATGGTCTGGCCCTGGTCGCCGCTGTAGTTCATGCGGACGTTCTCAAAAGCACCTTCTTGGGAGCCAAGGGTTGGCACCTGGGTGGGCAGCAGAAGCACACCAGGCTGCATCAGTGCAACACCTTCCTGTTTTACAGGCAGCCCCCTCCCCCACGAGCTGAGCACCTTCCCCTAGGTTCGTACCACTCGGTGGGTTCAGGCTGTACCTTTAGAAATCTCCACAGGTCTTGAAGAGAAAGGGGTAGAATGTAAAGGTGGGAGGAAGAAGTTCTTCACCATGAGCATGGGGAGACTCTGCAATGGGTTGTCCAGGGAGGTGGTTGAGGCTCCATCCCTGGAGGTGTTTAAGGCCAGGCTGGATGAGGCTCTGGCCAGCCTGATCTAGTGTGAGGTGCCCCTGCCCATGGCAGGGGGGTTGGAACTGGATGTGGTCCCTTCCAACCCTGACTGATTCTATGAATCTGTTCTATGAAATCACCATTGGGGGTAAAAAAAAGAAAAATAAAGGCAAGTTCTAAGTAATCCCATTGGAAAAGTAACAGGCTGTGGTAGTTTTAGGCTATACCTTTAAAATTCTCCGCAGATCTTGAGGAGAAAGTGGTAGAATGTAAAGAAATCACCACTGGGAGTAAAAAAGGGGAAATAATGATAATTCTAAACAATCCCATGGGAAAAGTAACAGACTGTGGTAGTTTTAGGCTATACCTTTAAAATTCTCCACAGATCCTGAAGAGAAAGGGGTAGAATGTAAAGAAATCACCATTGGGGGTTAAAAAAAGGGATAATAAGGATAATTCTAAACAATCCCATGGGAAAAGTAACAGACTGTGGTAGTTTTAGGCTATGCCCTTAAAATTCTCTACAGATCTTGAGGAGAAAGTGGTAGAATGAAAGGAAAACACCATTGGGGGTAAAAAAAGGGAAATAATGATAATTCTACACAATCCCATTGGAAAAGTAACAGACTTAAGCTAGTAATGTAAACAATCTCTCTCTCTTCTTGCTTCCTTGGGCTGGGAGATATCAACTTTGTGCTTCTGCTGGCTTCTGCTCGACCTTGGCTGCATTGTTTTGGCTAAGTCTAACATCTCTGCTCCTTTCCCTTGTCCCTTTTGGTACAGGGGAGAAAGGGGGAGAGCAGGGAGAGAGAAGCTATTAGCTTCCCCTGGTGTTTGACCAAGGGGGTCCTTGTGCTGTTCATTAATTGTAAACCCCTGTAAATATTGTAAATATTGTCTCTTTTGCACATATTCATTGCATTTCACTGCAGGTTGTAGTTTTGCTTGTCAATGCAGCTTTCGTTTGCTTCCACCTGAGCTAGCCTGGCAAATTTAATGCTGGGGGGAAATTTTCAGCCCACCACAGGGACTTAAGCTAGTAATGTACACAATCTTTCTCTCTTTTCACTTCTTTGGCTCTGGCTGAAGCTTCTCCTGGCTTTAGTGACCCTGACTGCATGGCTTTTGTTGTGACTGGTGTTAACAACAACCTTCCTCTATCTTTTCTCTCTCTTCTCCCTTTGTGTACAGGGGGATAAGGGGGAAGCAGGGAGGGAGAAGCAGTTGCAGCTCCCCTGGTCTTTGGCCAGGGAGGGGCTCCTGTGCTGTTTATCAATTGCAAATCCCTATCAATATTTTCTCTTTTGTACATATTCATTGCAGGTTGTAGTTTTGCTTGTCAATGCAGCTTTCATTTGCTTCCACCTGAGCTGGCCTGGCAAATTTAATGTTGGGAGGGGGGAGGAATTTTCAAGCCACCACATACCATCAACTGATCTGTCATCTCCACTGACTTGTCCAAGGTGTGCAGCTCGTTGAGAGCTTGCTGCGCACGGCTGCTGCTGCCCATGGCTGAAGCTTGCTGGAAGTTGATCTGAATGGCATCCATCAGGAAGTTCAGCATCTCCAGCACCAAAGGGGCAAAGGAGAAGTTGGCCTACAAGCAGTAAAGAAGAGGCAAGTGAGGCACAGGATGCTCCTGCTGGGAGCCTTCACAAAAGCTGCATGTCGACTGCTACTTCAAGTCTGGTATCACCAGGACAAACTCTCTTATCACAAAGAAGAGCAGAAAAACCAAGCAGCCTGGCTGGTAACTTGTCACCTCAGCACTGGTGAGGCCACACCTTGAGCACTGGGTTCAGTTTTGGGGCCCTCACTGCAAGAAGGACATTGAGGCATTGGAGCGTGTCCAGAGAAGGGCAACAAAGCTGGGGAAGGGTCTGGAGAACAGGGCTTGGGAGGAGCAGCTGAGGGAGCTGGGGGTGTTGAGTCTGGAGAAAAGGAGGCTGAAGGGAGACCTTCTGGCTCTCTACAACTCCCTGAAGAAGGTTGGAGTAAGGTGGGGCTTGGTCTCTTCTCCCCAGTAACAAGTTACAGAATGAGAGGAAATGGCTTCAGGTTGCACCAGGGGAGGTTGAGGTTGAACAGGAGAAGAAAATTCTTCCCTGAGAGGGTTCTCAAAGACTGCAAGAGGCTGCCCAGGGAGGTGGTCGAATCCCCATCTCTGGAGGTGTTTCAAAGCCCCAGAGATGTTGTGCTGAGGGCCACGGTTTAGCCCCAGCCTTGGTAGAGTTAGAGAATGGTTGGACTCCATCATCTTGCAAGTCTTTTCCAACCCAAACAATTCTATCATTCTATAACCAGCACAATCTGCCAAGGTCCTCCTCACCACCCATCTCCCTTTAACAGCTCCCTGATGATCACACCTGGGACTGCAACTCCTCTCGACACCCCTCGACGTTTCTACACAGGCTGCTCTTCTTGGGTTTTTCTTCATCAGGGCCCTTCCCCTCACTGATGGTGACCTTGGCTTTCTCTGCAGGAGAGGTGCTTGCATGTCTAATGACACTCTCAGGCACTCTGGGCTCGCTCTGGAAGGCAGATTCTTTCATGGTAGAGCTCATACCACTGCTGGGAGTTCTCTTCACCAAAGCCTAGGAACGAGAAAGTGATGCTGAGAGCTCAAAGCAGACTCCATTTCAGCACTGACAAATTGAATGCAGACTCTAACAGCAGCAAGATTCATCTAAGTTGAAAACAATAAAGTGCAATCCTCTTCAGCTGCAATTTAAAGCTGTGTCTAGCATGCCACTCTCCACTCAAGGATGAGAAAAACTGCCAGATTTAAGACAGAGTGGAAAACATGGCAAAGGTGGCATCTACCTGCTGCATAGCTTAAGGTTACTTGCAAAATCTGCAAGGCAGGTGGAATCCAAGCACTCACTAGGGCAGAGATTTGTCAGTGGAGTTATCTGGTGCAAAAATTATAAAGCTTCAAGCAAGCTGTAAATGAAGAGGGTCATTAGAAAGCCAAAGCCTTTGAGTCTTAGGACTCTGCATCATGGCAGAACCCACTGCAGAACAGAAACCTCTGCAAAAGACTTGAGCAGCTCAGGAAAGATGACATGAAAACACTTTACCAGGCAACTGCCATCTTCCTTGGCTCCACAGTCACAGAAGAATGATCCATACTTGGCATAAGAGATCTCATGGTCCTTGTGACAAACTTTAGCACAAACTGTGCAAACACCAACCCCATCGACCATTTTGCAGGTGTGGCAGTGATACCTGCACAAAACAAACCAGAGGAGTTACCACAGAATGGTTTGGGTTGGAAGGGACCTTCAAGGTCATCCAGTTCCAACACCCAGCCATGGGCAGAGACACCTCCCACCAGCCCAGGTTGCTCAAGGCCTCATCCAGCCTGACCTTGAACACCTCCAGGGAGGGGACATCCACAGCCTCCCTGGGCAACCTGTTCCAGTGTCTCACCAGCCTCACTGGAAGGAATTTCTTCCTCATCTCCAGTCTCAATCTCCCCTCCTCAAGCTTCAATCCATTGCTCCTCATCCTATCACTGCAAGCCCTTGTCAAAAGTCCCTCCCCAGCTCTCTTGGAGCCCCCTTCAGGTCCTGGAAGGCTGCTCTAAGGTCTCCCTGGAACCTTCTCTCCTCCAGGCTGAACAGCCTCTCCGCTCCCCCCAAACACTCCCAGAACTCAGTCATCTTTGATGCAGAATTTCTGGCAGTTGACTGTCCACAACCTCCTTGGGCAACCTGTTCCAGGGTCTCACCACTCTCACTGGAAAGAATTTCTCCCTATTCTCCAGTCTAAATCTCCCCTCTTCCAGCTTCAATCCATTCCCCCTCCTCCTATCACTACAAGCCCCTGTAGAAAGTCCCTCCCCATCTTTCTTGTAGGCCCTCTTCAGGTACTGGCAAGGCTCATGGACTGCACCCCATGCACTGTTTCCTTCTCAATGGCCAGAAATATGAGGCTGAAATTCTGAACACCAGTCTGATGGGATTCTTACCAGTGCTGATTCATGAATTCTTTCTGAGTAATGGTGAAGGTACAGAGTTTGTTACAAAGAGAATCTTCATCCTGTGAAGAAGAAAGTTGTTTGGGGAAAGTGTTACCACTCAGTGCTCTCTGGAGGTCCCTTCCAACCCCTAACATTCTGTGAACTGCTCCCACAGGAAAGCCACATGGTACAGAGCATGAGCATCAGACACTAAATGGTCATTTGGAGACCAGGAAGTTTGAGCACCACCTCACTGGTATCAAACCACAGGGAAAGAGGGAATGGTGACATTTCACATCCACTCAAAAGCCTGAATCAAGAAGACAGTAGCAGAAATAATGCACTGGGATGACAAATGTTACAAGAAAGCTTTAGCAGCAGCTTTGATTTCCCACTTTAAAGCAGAATGTGAGCTGCTGGTTGAGATATGAGAGCCAGTACTTGACAAACAAACCAGCAGGAGCAAAGCCACCTCAGTCCATTTCTGCCTTTTTGGTTTCTAAACCAACCCAGCCCACTTTATGTTGACCTCACAAAGTCACCAGGTCTGCACACAGGTGACAGAGCTGACAACCAGGGCTCCTGGCTCAGCCTCACATCAGGAGTAAGCCCCAACAGCAAAATCTTTTGTTTATAACCTGAGTAACTCTCATCTGGAAGCTGCAAAAATGAATCCTGATCTCATTTGCAGCCTTCACTGTGACCACTGCCTACCGAATCTTCAGCCTGAGAGTCTTCCTCCTCCACTGCCAACTCTTCCACCCA
Organism: Indicator indicator; assembly: GCF_027791375.1. Classification (NCBI taxonomy): domain Eukaryota; kingdom Metazoa; phylum Chordata; class Aves; order Piciformes; family Indicatoridae; genus Indicator; species Indicator indicator. Next base: position 6,998,138 of record NC_072041.1, on the reverse strand, counting down.
GTCAGAATCCACCTCAATGGCTCGTTCCTCTCCATCAACAGACAGGTGACTTGGTCCTTGGCCACTGCTCTGGCTCAGGGCATTAGTGACATCAGCCAGGTAGGAGACAATGTGGCACGTGCACTCCAGGATAGTCACATGCTGTGAAGGTGAGATGAGGGAAAATGAGAGGCAATGAAGATCCCAAAAGAGCTTCTGTAAGGCAAGCAAACAGATCAACCCCCTGACCAAACTGCTTCAAAGCTCCCACTGTGGAAGCAAGCCAGGAGAGCTGACACAGCTCAGGCCTGAGATCTCCTCCTGCAAGTGAAACAGTAGCCACATGTCCTACCTTCCCTTGCATCACGTTGGCATTCATCTTTTCCACCACGTTCTTCTGGGACAGGTATTTCTTGCTGCAACACAAAGCAGGGGAGAAGAGCATTTTACACCTCTGGCAAGTGGAAACTCAGTCCCCACCAAGCAATCTCCTCCCCACCAACCTCAAGCATTTAGTTTGCTTTAGATGAAACAAATGGAAAGGTATAAATGAAGTGATTGAACCATGGAGAGTGGCAAAGACAGAACACGTGGCTGCTCTGAACAGGGGGGGGACACAGAACAGCCTCTCTCAGACTATTTATCTTCCAAACAATGAATTAAAAAAAAAAAAAAAAATCAATCATCAAACATCAACTTCTGTCCCCAAATTAGAATAATAAATCAGAGAGAGGTAGGGATTGGTAAGGACCTCTAGAGATCATCAAGTCCAAGCCCCCTCTCAAAGCAGGACCACCCAGGGCAGGCCACACAGGAACACATCCAGGTAGGCTTTGAAAGTCTCCAGAGAAGGAGCCTCCACAACCCCTCTGGGCAGCCTGCTCCAGGCCTCCAGCACCCTCACACTCCAAACAAGTTTCTCCTCCTGCTCAGATGGAACCTCCTGGGTTGCAGTTTGTGCCCATTGCCCCTTGTCCTATCACTGGGCACCACTGACAAAGAGTCTGGGCCCTTCTTCTTGGCACCCACCCCTCAGATATTTCTAGCCACTGATGAGATCCCCTCTCAGCCTTCTCAAGACTAAACAGCCCCAGGTCTCAGCCTTTCCTCATAGCAGAGATGCTCAACAGGAACAAAATTAATCAGTCCAAGTGATGCAAATGAACAAGCAGCAGTCCAGAGCTGGCTCTTACCATCTGCCTAGCCAGTCAACAGCAGCACCATGGAGCTGGAGGTGTCCTGCACCTTGTCCTGCACTGGCCAACGTTGCCATCACCACCATCAGCTCAGGAAAGCCTGTGCCATCACCATTGGCCAGCATTTCAGTTGCCATGGGTATCAGAGTGCTCAGCAGGACGGTGCAGACGCCTTCTCCAACTTGGCTAATCAAAGAGAAGGGAGTTTCAGCCACAAGCACAGCTGAGCCCCACTCTGGAAGAGCAGGGACACAGCAATGCCTCCAGGACACACAACCATGTTGTGGTAGTTTCAGGCTATGCCTCAAATTTCCCCCCCACAGATCTTGAACAGAAAGTGGTAGAATGTCAAGAAATCACTACTGGGTGTAAAAAGGAAAATAAGGATAATTTAAAACAATCCCATTGGAAAGATATGGGACTTAAGCTAGTAATGTAAACAATCTATCCCTCTCTTCTGGTCTCTTGGCTCTGGGAGATATTAACTTTGTGCTTCTGCTTGACCTTAGCTCCATTGTTTTGCCCAAGTTCTAACATCTCTCTGCTCCTTTCTCTTGTCCCTTTGTGTACAGGGGAGGGTAGGAGGGAGGCAGCGGGGGAGAAGTTATTAGCAGTTCCCCTGGTCTTTGTGCTATCCATTAATTGTAAATCCCTGTAAATATTGTAAACCCCTATAAATATTATAAACACTGTATATTTTCTACATATTCATTGCATTCCATTGCAGATTGCAAGTTTTGCTTGTAAACACAGCTTTCATTTGCTTCCAACTCAGCTGGTCTGGCAAATTTAATCACAGAGTTACAGAATTGTCAGGGTTGGAAGGGACCTCAAGGCTCAGCCAGACCCAACACCCCTGCCATGGGCAGGGACACCTCACACCACAGCAGGTTGCTCACAGCCACATCCAGCCTGGCTGCAAAAACCTCCAGGCATGAGGCTTCCACCACCTCCCTGGGCAACCTGTGCCAGTCTCTCACCACCCTCATGGTGTAAAACTTCTTCCTAACATCCAATCTGAATCTCCCCACTTCTAGTTTTGCTCCATTCCCTCCAGTCCTATCACTCCCTGACACTCTCAGAAGTCCCTCTCCAGCTTTCTTGGAGCCCCTTTCAGATACTGGAAGGCCACAAGAAGGTCTCCTTCAGAGCCTTTTCTTCTCCAGACTGAACAGCCCCAACTCTCTCAAGCCTGTCCTCATGGGAGAGGTGCTCCAGCCCTCTTGATCATCCTTGTGGCTCTTCTCTGGATATGTTGGGTGGATGGGTGGGGGGAATTTTCAACCCTCCACACACCTCCTCATCACTTCATCTGAAAGCCGACAGCCAGAAGCCATCAGCAGCTCCTCCAGAGAACAAAAGGATCATCCCAAGGAGCCTGCTTCACCTGTTTTCCCGGACGATGTAGGTGGTCAGGAGCTGCAGCAGCTGCCTGTTCTCCTGCACCACTTCCAGCTGGTCTGAGTCTTTGGGTGGGGACATGGTCATCCTGGTTAGCCAGGCCTGCAGGCAGACAGGCTCCACACAAGCCAGCTGAGCCAGAGACCCACAAAGTCTCAAGAGGCTGGGGTTGGGACTCTTCTCAGCTGAGGGAGAAAACGTCCAAGTGAGTGACAGAAGCTACAGTGAAGCTCTTTGAAGGTGGCTTTCTATCAGAAGTGTCAAGCTGCCACTCCCTGTTAGTTTGAAGGGGGAACTTTAGCCTAGATACTGGCTGAAAAGACTGGAAGTAAAACAAATGACCATTGGATGTCAAAGGAAAGTAATGCTAAGGTTTAGAGAAGTCATTAGACTGCTAATGGGGACACAGAGCAGAGGCAGAAACAGTTCTTGCTCTCTCCTTCTCCTGTCATTTCTGCTTGCAGCTTTCCTCTCTCACCCCTGGCCTTGCCAAGGGTATCTCTGTTTTGACTGCTGTGTGAGGTAACAGGAAGGAGGGAGGGAAGAGGGGAAGAGGTGAATGGTTCTGAGGAGTTTTTGTGTTGTTTATAAATTAGATAGATGAGAGGGGGAGGCAGAGAGGGGGAGGCAGAGAGGGGGAGGCAGAGAGGGGGAGGCAGAGAGGGGGAGGCAGAGAGGGGGAGGCAGAGAGGGGGAGGCAGAGACTATATATATATATCATATATTTTATACATATTCATTGCATTTCATATTTCTAGCTTGTGGTTTGCTTATAAATAGAGCTTCATTGGCTTTTAAAACCTTCTGAGCTAGTCTGGCAATTTTATTTTGGGAGGGTAATTCTCTCAAATTAGTTGGGGGTCTAATTTCAACCCACCACACTCCACCTCCTCTTACAGTTTTTCTGTTCTGCATCTTTACATCCCACTCTGACCCCAGAACAGCACAAGGTGGAGACAGGCAGGGCAGAAGAGATTCAACAGGCACTTACTCAGCTGGAAGAGCTTGGTGAAGAATTTCAGCACCCTGTTACAGAACTTGGCTGACAGGCTTTCATTGGCTGTTGCCATCATGATCTGGACCAGCTCTCCACTATTTGAAAGAGGGAAATCAAATCAGCTTTGCAAAATGCCACCCATTCCTCTTTTGCACTTGCACTTAAGACCTGCCCTCATGTCTAAGACCAGCAGTAGTTTGTATCACCCCTGCTCAGCAGCCAGGCCACCAAAACAGCTTTCAGAGAACTCTTTCAGACAACTCTTTGCTTTCAGCAAACTCTTAGCTCTGATTAAAATCTGTGAATCCCACCAGCTGCTGAACATGAGATTTTATGACCTGCCACCATTCTCCACATTTCTACTAGCTTCCAACCCACAATTCAAAATTTTCTGGCCTCTTTTCCCCTTCCAGCACAGCCACCAGGTTGCTTCTGAGCAACAAGTAGAGCAAAGCCTAAAGAATGTAGGTTCCAGCAGAGAAAAACCTTCCTCCAGATCACTCTCCTGTCTCTTCAGAACACTCTTCTTGTGCTCTTCCACCACAATTTGTCTTCCCAACTCTGTGTCAGGCCAACACCCCACCTCCATCCTTGAAATTCTCAACCCCAAGGAATCACACAGAATGGTTTGGGTTGGAAAGGACACCCCTGCAGTCATCAGGGACATCCTGCCCTAGATCAGGTTGCCCAGAGCCTTGTCAAGCCTCACTTTGAATATCTCCCAGGGACAGGGCCCCAACCACCTCCCTGCACAACCTGTTGCAGTGTTCCACCACCCTCCTGGTATAGAACTTGTTCCTCACATCCAACCTAAACCTACTCTGCTCCCATCTCATACTATTGTCCCCTGTCCTGCCTTTGGAAGCAGTCCCTCTGCAGCCCTCTTCAGAGAGATCTTGGGATTTTGCAGCTTGATCTGTAACTACCTCCTCGACCAGGGACTCTCAAAACCCTCCTTTGACCAAACAATCATCTGACAAACTCCCCACTGATGACCATCATCAGGACTGGCTGAATGTTTTGAGTGACAAAGACCTAAGTCCTGTCCCATACAGACTCCTGTGTTGCATGAAGGGTTCTGTATTGTCCTGCAGGATGGCTTTAGCATCAACAAGGTGTTGAGAGTGACAAGCTAAGAGAAAAAGGAAGCAAAATAAAAGTTCTTGAGCTACAGTTTTCTGGATGACTTCACCTTTCTGAAAAGAATTCCTCCATGGCTTTTCGGGCCTGGCTGCTCTCCAGCTGTTTCTCCAGATGCTGCAAGCATTCCTCCAAGATAGACTCATCTAGGCCACTGAGGACCAAAAGAAGCATATTAAGTAAGACTATCCAGGACTAATTTCAACACTTTCAACAACTCTGAGAGCCAAGAAGTGATCAATTTTGCTTGCACAATTCTAATCAGCTTTCTATTAGCTGCAAGCAAATCTCCCTCCAAGAGACAGGAAGAAAATACTTGATGAACACCAAGAAATCCACCAAGTATCCTGAAAAAGAATCATAGGATGGTAAGGGTTGGAAGGGACCTCTAGAGATCATTGAGTGAGTCCAACCCCCCTGCAAAGCAGGATCACCCAGGGCAGGTCACACAGGAACACATCCAGGTGGGTTTGGAATCCCTCCAGAGAAAGAGACTCCACAACCTCTCTGGGCAGCCTGCTCCAGGGCTCCAGCACCTCACAGTAAAGAAGTTTCTCCTTATGTTGAGGTGGAACCTCCTGGGTTCCAGCTCATGTCTGCTGCCCATGTTGAAAAACCATCTCCTTAAAACAGCCAATAAATTACTCCTTGGAATCCCTCAGAGAAGGAGACTCCACATCTCTGGGCAGCCTGCTGCAGGGCTCCAGCACCCTCACACCAAGAAGTGAGACATGATGCTGAAGGCAAGCTCCAGCCAGATATCCAGATGAATCTAGACCTTTCAGATAGCTCACACCACAAACCCCTCCAAAGAGCTGCTCTTTTTACACTCTTGAGTCTCTTGCAGTGTTAACTCCTCATTCTCTCATCCCCACTCCACAAGGCACCCTTCAAGCAAAATCCAATTACATTTACATTCTCTACCACAAGGCTCAGTAGATCTCCCTCTGAATACCTTCCATCCAGACAGGATCAGCCTTAAAAAGATGCAACATCATCATGCCTAATGGTTTTATGCCTCAGCTGGGTATAGAATCAACAAGCTGCTCATGGAGCTTATTCCCTCTACACACAGTGAGTAAGGGGTGGGAAGCAAAAATCTGGCTAGTTTGCTGTGATAAAGCAGGGATCAGCCATCCTTACAAACAGCAAGAGCAGAGACAAAGGAATATAAAGCAAGATAGGTCAGCATCTTCAGCTTTGATTCTGTGCTTGTATTGACATGATTTTCTTGTTGCTTGAAGGACAGCAAAAAGCCAAAACTATCCAGATATATAGATGCTCCACCCAGAGAGATTAAAACCCACTCTGCCTGAATGGCAGTGCTGAAAATTCTGCTAATGGGAATAAAATAGCTCCTATTTTCAGTCTACAAGTACAGAAGGCTTCAACAGATTAAAAAAATAAGCTGATTTTTTTTTTTGTTGCCTTTCTGTTGCATTGTTCAAGACCTGACACTGATGTTTACTCCTATTGTAGTAATTCTTTGTGTTACAGCTTTGCTGGAGGAGAATTACAAAGCAGACAAAAGGTGTTACCTGTTGGGATCTGAATGGTGAGCCAGGATGTTATAGCATCCTGTGATCAGCTTCTCATAAACACGTGCCAGGAATTCATCAGATTCTGCAGGGCCCAAAATCCTTTCCAGGGAGTTGCTGCTTATTTCTGCCACACTCTCTGTGCTGGTCTCCAAAAGGAGAGGCAGCAGGGAATGGATCACCTGGGGGGGGTTCAAATCGTCGGACCAGCTTGAACAGAAAAGCAAAGAAGTGAACCCTCTGTGTGATGCATTTGGACAAATCACAAGTCATACAACCAGAGCACTCATTTGGCTGGAAAAGACCTCTAAGATCATCAAGTCCAACCTCCCTGGGCAACCTGTTTCTGTGTCTCCCCACCCTCACAGGAAAGAATTTCTTCCTAATCTCCAGTCTCAATCTGCCCTCTTCCAGCTTCAATCCATTCCCCTTCCTCCTATCACTACAAGCCCTTGTAAAAAGTCCTCCCCAGTCTTCCTGTACGCCCCCTTCATGTATTGGACTGATATTGTCTCAGTTTATATCCCAGTTTCTTCAGCTCCATATTTAACCTACATAAGGTTTCTCTCAGGGAGTTTGATCAGATGAAGACAGGAAGGTTATCTTTCAGTAATTCAGAAGTCATAGACTCAGAGAATTGTTAGGGTTGGAAGGGACCTGAAGGATCATCCAGTTCCACCCCCTCTGCCATGGGCAGGGATACCTCACACTAGATCAGTTTTCTCACAGCCACATCCAGCCTGGCTGCAAAAACTTCCAGGGATGAGGCTTCCACCACCTCCCTGGGCAACCTGTGCCAGTCTCTCACCACCCACATGGGGAAGAGTTTCTTCCTAACATCCAATCTGAACCTCCCCACTTCTAGTTTTGCTCCATTCCCCCTAGTCCCAGTCTAAACTGGAAATCACTGTGCTGAATCAGAACGATAGGGGTTGGAAAGGACCTCCAGAGAGCATCTAGTCCAACCCTCCCTGCCAAAGCAGGATCACCTAGGGCAGGCTAAAGGCTTGGTTCAGAATACAGCAGCAGCTCCCTAAGTGTTTCACCCAAACAGCCTGACGAAAGCAGACAATCAGGAGGGGCAGGGAGATCTACGCAGCAAGAATGAACTATGAAAGCCCATCACTTACACAATGAGATCCCCAGTGAGTCTGACCAGAGAGAGAAGGGTGTGCTTCAGGGAAGCTGCAAGAGGTAGACTTTGGCTGCAGAGGGTACCGAGGTGCGCAGCCTGAACCGCGCTGATGTAGCTTTCGGCGGGGATGGTGTCGTTGGCAAAGGCGTTGCGCTGGGGGTGGAGGCACCAAGATCAGACCCATCCCATCAGAGGCACACACTGCCCACCCTTCCCAGACAGCCATGGAGTGAAGATCACACCAGATCAACCCAAGAGGCTGGACTCACCCACGAGCCAATGTTTGGAAACTCATTTGTGTGGATGTTGTTCCACGATTCACATAAAGTCTGCACAGCTGATGGCAAGTTCTGAACAAGGGTCGGACCTGCAGTCGAGACAGAATCACAACTCGCTGAGCTGCAAAGCTGTCTGGAGGAGGAGCTCAGGGACATGGTCTAACAGGTGTGTACAGGGAGATGTTGGGTTATGGTTGCACTTCATCATCTTAAGGTCTTTTCCAACTAGGAGATTCTATGATGAGGATTTCAGGGGTCCTATTGAAAACTGGAATGATTCTACACCACTGCTGAATCATTACTTAAGATACAGCTGTAACTAAACTGAGCTGGAATCCTGCTGAGGAATAGTTCAATGCTTTTCTACAAGTCAAAATAACCCCTGAGCTTGGAATGGCTTCCCAGCTTCTTTCACTTCATTAATACAATTTGCAGCTGTCTTCACCATAGATTCATAGACTCACAGGATGGTTTGGGTTGGAAGGGACCTTAAAGACCACCTGTGTCGGTGTGAGCTGAAATTCCCCCCCCACCAACAATAACCAGGCTAGCTCAGTCTGGAAGCAAATGAAAAGCTGTATTTACAAGCAGAGTCTAAAATCTACAGTGAAATGCAATGAATATGTACAAATATACAAAATTCACAACATTTACAAATATATACAATCAACAGAAAAAGCACAATCGATCTCCCTTTGCTTCCCCCCAAGGGGACCCTCCCAAAGGGGCCTCCCTCTCCCAGGAGCTTCCCCCCCAGACCCCCCTGGACAGAGAAGCAGAGTTAGTTAAGCAGAAAGTTGTTAACTTAGCTGCCAAGGTCAGTGTGTTATCTTCAGCCAGAAGAGAAGAAGAAAACAGCAGCCAGACAGCCCAGCAACTGCCCCCACTGCCGAACGCAGAATGTGCAGAGTGCCTACTTTGTTTTGGGTAATAGTTCTTAAACATTTCTATCTATCCAATGGAAGTGTTTAGAACAATCGTTATTTTGCTTTCTTACACCCAATAGTGACTTATTTACATTCTTTCACTTTCTCTGTTCTGAACTTTGCAAGGAAAAATTAAAAAGACAGTTTCAAACCATCACACCACCCTAGTTCCAAACCCCTGCCATGGACAGGGACATCTCCCACCAGCCCAGGTTGCTCCAGGCCTCATCCAACCTGGCCTTGAACACCTCCAGGGAAGGGACATCCAAAACCTCCCTGGGCAACCTGTTCCAGTGTCTCCCCACCCTCACTGTGACCACCAACATTTCACAATTCCCCCTCATTATGCCATATCACCAGAGCACCAACCTGGATCTAAAAGCATTTCAATAATCCAGGTAACCCCCACAAGACACTTAAACTCTCCCAAGGTTTTGTTAGGATACTAAAAGGAAGCAACTTCCCAGTCTGCTGCTGCCAGGATGACACACTCAGTGGAACAAAGTGCTCAGGGACACTTTAAGCAGCACACAGCTTTGACATGGAATGTTGGCAGCACTGCAGGAAGCTTCTACCTCTACAGAGAAGGAAATGTGGACCATGCAGTCCCCTCACCTAGAGTGTTAGACTTGCAACGGCTGGATCCAATGGCCAGGACAGCAGCATAACCTCGGAGCTTCTCCTCAGAGGGTTTGTTCTCAGTGGAGCCCTCCTCAGAGAGGCTTCGCAGCAAGTAAGATCTGCATTTGGGATGGAAAGGATTTCTTTCAGGGAGCAGCTCTGCATTTCAGAACCAAGTGTGGCAAGAGAGTGCCAGGGTAAGAAAGCAACCTGCTCAAGTTCTGCCCCGCACGTGGTGATACACCGCTAAGGGAGTTGTGGGCTTCTGTCTCCTCTCAGCTACTTACCCACTGCAAATTAACAACTGATTTACTTTTGCTTTCTTCTACACAGCTACTAATGAGAGTTTAGAAGACTTCAGACTCTTAGTGTAAGAATTCAAGCCTCCCTCTTTCTTGATGGCTCTGACAGTTTCAGTATTACCTCAGTGAAGTAATCTGAAGTAGCATTGCCCTAGAGTGCTGTAAGGGGAGGTTTGATCTCTGGAGGAGAAGCTGGTTTGGCAAGCTTGCAAAAAAGCCTTGAAAGATCAAACAAGGAAGCTGCTTAGAAGCAACAACTTCACACACATGCCTTGAGAAGCTACTTTTTGTTCTCCTTTTAAACAATGAACACTCTAGAGAACACGTTAGAACAGTTATACTGGACCATTAAAAAAAAAGGCAAGAAACCAACCAAAAAGCAAAGAAGAAGATCATGTTCCTACTGGTGACCCTAAGGACAGTACCTGGTAAAGGTAGCATAAGTGTCAATAAGCTGTAGAGTAGCAGGCAGGAGGTTCTTGGTGATCTCTGAAGACTTGTGTGGATCAGTTTCTGCAGCCAGCTTGGAAAAGTGCTCATCTAGAGAGACCTGAATCTTGGAAATGGCAGCATCCAGGGTGTAAATGGATTGTAAACTGGGAACTTCGTGCAGTTGGAGGATAGTTGTGCAGTCAACACCACAGAAAGAAGATATCTTGAAGCAGAAAGGGATGGGACAGTGAGTCAAAAAATCATTCCACAACCCCAGGAGCTCCTCTCCTGCACAGTTCCACCCACACCCCCTCACCTGGCGAGCAAAGTATTCCTCAGCTAGCTCCACGTCGTACTTCACTGAGCTGCACTTGCTGGAGGCCAGCTCAGTGAGAGAAGCAGCATGGTCAGCTTTCATGCCCTGCTTGGTGAGGTGATCCTGCAGAGGCCAAAAAAAAAACCAAAAAAACCCCACCTGTCACATTTTGAAAGTGCTGTGGAATCAACCACTCTGCCAACTCCCAGATGTTCTAGGACACCAGGGAAAACAGGGATGTGAGCTTCCATTCCTCACCACCACGCCCACACAACAACCCCCACAGGCACTGAGTGTGGAACAGCAAGAGACTGCCCAGTTTTGGGGCTCCACAATTCAGGAGAGACAGGGATCTATTGGAGACAGTCCAACAGAGAGCTATGAGAATGACTGGGGGGACTTGAACATCTCTCCTATGAAAAAAGGCTGAGAGACCCACACCTGGAGAAGGCTGAGAGGGGATCTGATGATCAATGCCTATAAATATGAGGGGTGGGTGTCAGGATGAAGGTGCCAAGGCTCTTTGTGGTGGTACCCAGTGACAAGAAACAAGGGGTATAATCCGGAACCCAGGAGGTTGCTCCTCAACATGAGGAGAAACTTTTTTACTATGAGGGTGCTGGAGACCTGGAGCAAGCTGCCCAGAGAGGTTGTGGAGTCTCCTTCTCTGCAGACTGTTGAAACCCACCTGGATGTGTCCCTGTGTGACCTGCCCTAGGTGATCCTGCTTTGGCAGGAGGGTTGGACTGGATGATCTCCAGAGGGCCCTTCCAACCCATTCTGTGATTCTTACTATCAACATGACAAAAGATCCCTACTAAAGAGGAGGCTCTACCTTGATCCAGGTGATGTAGGAGGTGATTCTCAGGCGAGAGGACCAGCGCAAGGTGTGCAGGATGTCACATTCACTCATCTCTGGTGTGTTGGTAGCCAACTGATTCATGTAGTTTTTGGAAGGAGGTAAAATGCCCAGAATCCTCCACAGTATCAAGAAGTAGTACTGAAGTGCACAGGCTTCCTAAACAACACAGCAGTTGGAGAAGTCAATAAAGACAGATGGCAGTTTCCATGGGGGCCTCACCAGAGACTCCAGACGCCTCTAATGTGCCAAATCACAGCCCTGCACTGAGGGTTTGTCACATTACACAACAAAGAGGAGGGAGGAAAGAAAAAGGAATGAGGAGACAAAGTGTTTTCTGCTGCAGCATGTTATCAGATCCTAGCCAGACCTCCTGGAATAACCAGGGGTATGCAGTAAGTGTAAAACATGCTATGAATTTAAAAACAACTGAGATGTAGAACCACCACCAACACTACCATCAGCCTGCAGAAGAAGAGGCTGGGAGGAGACCTCTTCAGCTACCTGAGGTTGGAGTGAGGTGGGGGTTGGTCTCTAGTCCTTAGTATCAAGTGATAGAACAAGAACAAATGGCCTGAAATTGTGCCAGGGGAGGTTTAGGTTGGACATGAGGAACAATTTCTTTTCTGCAAGAGTAGTCAGGCGTTGGAACAGGCTGTCCAGGGGGGTGGTGGAGGCACCATCCCTGGAGGTGTTCAAGAAACTTGTGGCCATGGCACTTGGGGACATGGTTTAATGGCCATGGTGGGGTTGGGTTGAAGGTTGGACTCCATGATCTTACCCAACTTTAATGACTATATGATTAGCCAGGGGATTTTTAAGTCCCCAGCACTCCAACCACTGCCCAGAATACTTTGGTTAAACGTTTTGCTTCAACATACTAAGTTTGAACACTTCCTCCTCAACACAGACAAGAAGACAGCAACATTCTTACCAGTGCAGTGACATTTTTATTCTCTTTCCTCCTGAGTGTATCAAACTGTGACCCAGCTGCAAGCAGTGAAGTCAGGGCTGCGTATAGCTCATCATACTTCATAGCCCTTGAGAAAAGGACCTCACAAACCTGCAAGAGAGAAGTCAGGACTGTTCCTTTGCCAAGGGGCCACAAAAACGATCAGAGAGTTGGAACACCTCTCCTGTGAGGACAGGCTGAGAGTTGGGGTTGTTCAGCCTGGAGAAAGGAAGGTTCTGGGGAGATCACACTGAAGCCTTTCAGTATTTAAAGGGGGCCTGTAAGAAAGATGGGGGCAGTTATTTCAGCAGGGCCTGTTGCGACAGGGCAAGGGGGGAGGGTTTAAACTAAAAGTGGGAGATTCAGACTAGGTACAAGGAAGACTTTTTTGATACTGAGGGTGGTGAGACCCTGGCCCATGTGACCCATACAGATGGGAGATGCCTCATTCCTGCAGTCATTGCAGATCAGGTTGGCTGGGGCTCTGAGCAACCTGCTCCAGCTGCAGATGTCCCTGGTTGACTGCAGGGGGTTGGAGCAGATGAGCTTTAAAGGTCCCTTCCAATCCAAACCAGGCTGTGGTTCTATGACACTGCACAGCTCTGCATTTGCACACAGCCAAGCCCTTCTCTTAAGCACTCAAACTACCAACAGACCAAAACTATGCAAAGTAAGACTTCAGGAAGTCAGTTCTGTTGGGTATTTCCCTCCCCTGTCAGAGTACCAACAAAGTGGTTCTAAGGGAACCTGCATGAAGCAAGCCCACAGCCTTGAGGCCAACAAATTTAATGAAGGAACAAAACCCAGGAAGAACATGGAGCAAAATGATGAGAAAACAACTCCAGTGCCATGTGGCTTTGTCTCAGATGTTTCAGAAGCACTGAAAAATAAGTGGGGATATGACTGAGAGCTCTCTCTCAGCATATCCTGAAGGTTGGACTAAATGAACCTTGAGGTCCCTTCCAATGTGGTGTTCTATGAATGTTATCTTTCTTTTTTCTACTTAGTCAAATATTTCTGGCCTCTCTGCTTCATCAAGTCTTCCCTTCTTGTCTGTTTTCCCTGGAATTGGTCAAATCAACACAGCCCTGAAGGTTTACAGGAGGGTCTTTAAAGCAGCAATCCCAGTACCGTGCTATCCAGGCGGTTCAGATCATCCTCAGAAGCTTCTGGAGACAGGATGCAGTAGAACCTGGGCTGTGGAACTGCATCTGGAATGGTGAGGACAGAAAATAATGTTCCAAGTGACAGCTTTAAGCAGGTAGAATGGTTTTATCCTCTCTTCTCCATCTCCACATCCTTTCACATCTTAAGACCAATGCCAGATTCTCCTAAGCTAGCCCCATGACACACATCATGTGTTGTAACCTATGGTACAGGCATGCAGCCAAGGTCTTCCTGCTCCTATAGCCCTGACACAACAAATACACCACCAATTACCTGTAGCATATTCCTAGATGACAGTAATTTGGCTTAATTTGCCTTTGCTTGCATTACAAACACTTCTCTGTCTACTCCAACTATCCCCCCACGAAGAGAGGAAAAAGTGACCCACCCCAGGGCACAGGGGGAGTTCTCTGCTTGCTATAAAAGCAAAACTTGGGACTAAAGAGTTCTTTCCATTCTCCTTCTTACCTGCTGAGCAGTGTTTGGTCCAGTTTTCTTCCACTTCTTTAAACCCATGATAAAGAGGGACAGATGTTCGCCTGCTGCTGTCCTGGGATCCACTCACCCAGCCAATGGGGGGAGTCAGCAAATTGTATTGCACCTAAGTTAAGAGATAAGAAAAAAAAGCAATAAAAACCCATCCATGGCATCCTGGTCATGAAGGGTGGGGGAAAAGAAAGACACCACTACCAGCAGCAAAGGAACCATGAAACACAACTCTGTTGCTAGAATACAATCAGTCCCAGCTTCTGAGGGAAGCCCTGAGCCCTGCTTGATGATTTTTGTTCTGGAGTAAGCAGATTAAATCAATTTTCAACTGAAAAAGCCACACACAAAACACCAGCATCACATTTACAGTGAGGGTGCTGAGACACTGGAGCAGGTTGCCCAAGGGAGTTGTGGATGCCTCTTCCCTGGAGGTGTTCAAGGCCAGGTTGGATGAGGCTTTGAGCAACCAAGTCTAGTTGAGAGGTTTCCCTGCCCATGGCAGGGGTTGGAACTGGATGATCCTGAAGGCTCCTTCCAACCCAAACCATTCTGTGATTCTATGAATTAATGAGAACAGTGCCCAAAACCTCAATGCTGAAAAGCTAAAGCAATGATGTGGTGTCCAAGGTGTTTGGGAAATGATGCCCAAACAGCCAAATCTTGGTGCCCAAGATAAGGCACTGATCCCTTCCTCCCCAGGGTTTATTAGAACACTTGTTACACAAGGAATTTACAAACTCACCCTGCTGCTAGGAATCAGCATCCATAGTTAATCACATATTACAACTACAAAGGCTGGGGACAACATCAAAACTCTTCACTCACGAGGGTCATGAAGAGACCAGAACAGCCCAAATGATTATTTCCATGAGGGTGTCTAGTGATAGGACAAGGGGGAATGGTTTGAAGCTGAGGGACAGCAGGGTTAGAGTGGAGCTGAGGAAGAGGTTCTTCAGTAGGAGGGTGGGGAAACACTGCAACAGGTTGCCCAGGGAGGTTGTGGATGCCTCCTCCCTGGAGGTGTTAAGGCCAGGCTGGATGAGGCCTTGAGTAGCTGAGTCTAGTTGAGAGGCAGGGCAGTTGGAGTAGATGATCACTGAGGTCCCTTTCCAACCTAAGCCATTCTATGTCTTGCCTGTTACAGATTTCTGCTTGGTGACCCATTCAATATCCAGCACACATTCCCAAAACCTTACCTGTTCAAAGAGGTACACAGGAGCCTTGGAATACTGATGGAGCAGGTAGTCAAACACCAAGAGCAGCCGTGCCACGATGAGCGGCACAGCGGCCTGCTGGGTCTCCATGTTGCCTGTCAGCTCCACGATGGTCTGGATGCAGAGCATCAGGATAGACCTGCGGCCCCTCTCTGAGAAATTGTGGAAGATCAGCAGCAGCAGCTGGAGGTGTTCAACATTCAGATCCTCTGTGTCGCTGGGAAGTGTCCCCTGCAGGGCGTTCTGCTTCAGGGTGCCCACAAACCTGACCCAGAGAGAGGAAGATGATGAAGTTTACCTTGCTCCTTGCTTGGATCCCTTCTTCAAAAATCTCCTCAGCTAGAGACTAGAAGAACATTTTCATCATCACGTTGTTCTGCTTGCTTTTCTGATACTGGCAATTGTACAAATTATTCCCAGAACCACAGAATCTCAGCACGGTGAGGGTTGGAAGGGATCTCTGGAGATCATCCAGTCCAAGCCCCCTGCTCCAGCAGGGCACCCACAGCAGCTTGCCCAGCACCACAATGGCCAGGGGGGGTTGGAAGCTCTCCAGAGGAGACTCCACAACCTCTCTGGGCAGCCTGCTCCAGGCCTCCAGCACCCTCATGCCAAACAAATTGCTCCTCATCTCCAGATGGAACCTCCTGGGTTCCAGTGTGTGCCCACTGCCCCTTGGCCTGTCCCTGGGCACCACTGAGCAGAGTCTGGCCCCAGCCTCTTGGCCCCCACCCTTTAGCTCTTGCTAAGCACTGATCAGTTCCCCTCTGGGACTGATCTTCTCCAGGCTCTCAGCCTTTCCTCCTCACAGAGATGCTCCAGGCCCTGTCAGCATCTTTGGAGCCTCCACTGGACTTTCTCTAGTAGTTCCCTGTCTCTGTAGAAGTGGGGAGCCCAGAACTGGACCCAGGATTCCAGATGTGGCCTCAGAAGTGCAGAATAGATGGGAAGGGAAAGTTCCCTGGACCTGCTGACCACAAGCTTCTTCATGCATTCACTACATCAAGTACTGGAATGAGGCTGGCAGACAGCAAACCCTACAGAAATCCAATTAGCAGCAAATCCATTTGATGGAAGAGCTGAACAATCATCCCAAGGGAGTCAGAAGGAGGCACAGAAAGGCTGCAACACAGCAAACTGCCCCTCTGCTCCTCCTAGCAGCACACAGCAGCACTGCTCAGAGAACACACACACACCTGGTACACTACACTTGATAGAAAAGCAGAGAGGTAAAAGATAACTGACATGAAATCACATAAAATGACCTCACCTTTCCCACACTTTAAGGCATTCTGGAACATCAGGATCCCCCTGGCCACTGGCTTTATGCTGCCAAATCAGGAGAAGTCTTGAGAGCACTGAGAGACTTTGAGGATGGATGTAGAGAGGCCAGGGACCTTCAGAGAAAGGAGCAACTCCCAGCTGCTGAAGAAGTGTGTTCTGCAAAAAAACAGAGAGCTGGTGAACAGGGGCAAGTCCTGGCTGATGCCCTAATGAGAAGTGTTTGTTTGTGGTGCCAGGACAAGAGCTGAGGGTTTAAACTAAAAGAGGGAAATCTAGATTAGAGTGAAGGAGTTTTTACAGTGAAGGTGGTAAGAACCTGGTCCAGCTTGCCCAGAGAGATGGGCAATGCCCCATCCCTGGAACCATGCCAGGTCAGGTTGTTTGGGGCTCTGAGCAACCTGCTCTGGTTGCAGATGTCCCTGCTGAGTGCAGAGGGTTGGACTGGATGAGCTTTACAGGTCCCTTCCAATCCAAGCAGGTTTATGATTCCATGGCTCTATGTGAGGCAGAACACAAGAGACATATGCTTTAGGCTGGGAGAGGGGAGATTTACACTGGAGATCAGGAGGAAATCCTTGACAGGGAGGGTGAGGAGACACTGGAACAGGTTGCACAGGGAGGCTGTGGCTGCCTCCTCCCTGGAGGTGTTGAAGGCCAGGTTGGATGAGGCCTTGAGCAAGCTGGGCTGGGGGGAGGTGTCCCTGCCCATGGCAGGGGGTGGGAACTGAATGGTCTTTGAGGTCCCTTCCAAACAAACCTATTCCATGGTTCTGTGAATAAATAGAAGGCCATTAACATGAGGGCTTTCAGAGCTTGTCCACACAACAGTGCCTCTCCTATCTCACACACACAGAGGGACAGCTGCACTGTCACTTTGCCACCCAAAACACAACAAGCTTCCACCTTCAACACCAAGGCACAAAACCATGGCATTTGTGAGCTCTCCTCACCTGCTGCTATACCACAGCAGGAGGAGATTATCCTACTACCTGTAACATCTAACTTGGAAGATGACCCCTTTGATCCCAGCAACACTTGCTTCATTTCAAACAGAGTAAAAAGGCAGACACCTGGAAAGTCTGAGTGGTTTTTCAAGAGAGTGTTTGAAATGTAGTAAGAAAGAGTCAGCACCAAGCACAGGGATTGAATCCAGTGATTGGCAAGCAGATTTACAACCCCTCCTGGCAGTGTTAAGTCAGGTCAGCACATGACCTGGCACAGATACCTAGAAGCTACATGAAAGCAGAAGGATTAATTTGATTCTCTCCTGAGAGAATTAATTCCAAGGCCTTTTGGCACCAGCCCTGACAGCAAAGCACACCTGCAGGACTGATAAACACACAGATAGAGTTGAGTCTCCAAAACAAAATACACAAACCCATTTCCTTTTCACCTGTCATCACCTTCAAAGATCAGTGGATTCATCTGAACTCTAGATGCTAAGCCTAAGCAGGCTGTTTCCTATTAGATGACTGCAAAGGTCACCCAGTGGATTGGATCCAAAATATTCCAAGCTCTGTTAGGTGTAGAGACTCCCTACAGAGACACTAACAGACAC
The DNA here is from genome assembly GCF_027791375.1 of Indicator indicator. Classification (NCBI taxonomy): domain Eukaryota; kingdom Metazoa; phylum Chordata; class Aves; order Piciformes; family Indicatoridae; genus Indicator; species Indicator indicator. The sequence goes on along the minus strand of NC_072041.1, from coordinate 6,980,354 downwards.
CAACACTTCATTCTGTTGATACATGCAGTCAGATTCACAGAATCACAGACTGCATTGGGCTGGAAGGAACCCTCAAAGCTCATCTTGTCCAACCCCCCTGTAGTCAGCAGGGACATCTCCAACTAGAGCAGGCTGTTCAGGGCCACATTGAGTCTGGTCTTGAATGTCTCCAGGGATGAGGCCTCAACCACACTCTCACCGTAAAGAACTTCCTCCTGATGTCCAACCTAAATCTCCCCTGCTCCAGTTTCAAACCACTGCCCCTCACACTATCCCCACAGTCCCTCCCCAGCCCTCCCATAGGTCCCCTTCAGGTATTGAAATGCAGCTCTAAGGTCTCCCTGGAGCCTTCTCTTCTCCAGGCTGAACAGCCCCAACTCTCTCAGCCTGTCCTTGTAAGGCCCCAGCCCTCTGTTCACCTTTGTGGCCCTTCTCTGGACCTACTCCAGCAGGTCCCTGTCTCTCTTGTGTGGGGGACTCACCTGCAAGGCAGGAGACTGAAGATCTGAGGTCACCAAGGAATGGTTGAAGTGATAGAGCGCAGCAGCAAACTCCTCATCTGATGTACCTGCAAGACAGGGATCAGGCTGCTTACTACCACTGCTCTCCTAGACTGAAGATTTCCACCTGGAGCTGAGAAAACATCTAGCTATAAATCCCACAGAGCTTCTGCTCACTCACCCTTCAGCCCATCCTTATCCACCTCTTTGATGATGCTGGCCAGCGTGGCCATGTGCTGCTCTGAGAGAGAGACACTCAGGTAGTTGCGGATGAAGTTATTCCTGGAGTTCAGCATGGAGGAAGTGAGGAAGTTCAAAATGTTTGAAGCCAGGCTCAAGAACTGAAAAGGAAAGTGAAACACACTGTGGTAGTCACAAAAACAGAGGGATTAAAAATCAACTTTAAACAAACAAAACAAACAAAAAAAAAAAATCAGCAAAATAAATCAAATCCTCTAACAGGCTGCCCAGGGAGGTGGTGGTGTGCCCAGCCCTGGAGGTGTTCAAAAACCACACAGCCATGGCACTATGGGACATGGTTGAGTGGGCATGGTGGTGTTGGGTTGATGGTTGGACTTGATCTTAGAAATAGAATCAACCAGGTTGGAAGAGACCTCCAAGATCCTCCAGTCCAACCTAGCACCCAGCCCTATCCAATCAACCAGACCATGGCACTAAGAGCCTCATCCAGGCTGTTCTTGAACATCTCCAGGGACAGCAACTCCACCACCTCTCTGGGCAGCACATCCCAATGGGCAATCATTCTGTCTCTGGGAAGAACTTCCTCCTACTATCTATCCTAGACCTCCCTTGGCACAGCTTCAGATTGTGTCCCCTCCTTCTGCTGCTGGGTGCCTGGGAGAAGAGCCCAACCCCCACCTGGCTACAACCTCCCTTCAGGGAGTTGTAGACAGCAATGAGGTCTGCCCTGAGCTTCCTCTTCTCCAAGCTAAACAACCCCAGCTCCCTCAGCCTCTCCTCACAGGACTTGTGTTCCAGGCCCCTCACCAGCTTCATTGGAGGGTTTTTCCAACCTTAAAGATTCTATGAACTCTACCCCTGGCCATGGAGTTACAGGTCTGCTCAACACAACCTAGCTCACTGCCCTCTGCATTGTGTATCAGGGCCACTTCCCTGGAAAGGCTGCAAGTCTGTAACTCCTCCATGCAGTATTTCTTTTTGTCTTTACCCCATGGAGTTGGGAGAGAAACCATTCCATCAGCAAGTCATTTTGCTGAAAGTTCTGACCTCGTTTCCCCTCTCCCTCTGTAACCCAAATGGACTTTACCCTCAGTTTCTGCTTCCCTGGCACTAACAAATACTGGACCAGGGAGGTCATGGATGCCTCCTCCCTGGAGGTGTTCAAGGCCAAGCTGGATGAGGTCTTGAGCAACCTGGGCTAGTGGGAGATGTCCCTGCCCATGGCAGGGGGCCTGGAACTGGATGGTCTTGAAGGTCCCTTCCAACCTAAACCATTCTAGGATCCTATGTTCCACTCAACATAGAGAAAACTTCTTTCTTCAAAGCCAAGCCACTCCCTGATTCTCCATCATCAATGTACTTAAGCTACTTGACATCTATGCTGTCTGCCAAGGCAGCTGGCACTGCCCAGCAACCCTGCTCTGGCACAGCAGGTATCTCATGAAGCCTGAAGAGCTTCCCATACCAGCTCCGGGTCTTTGCGGCTGGCCAGGATGTTCCCATTCTCTCCAGTGCTCTGTTTGTTGGGGCTTTTCACTCTAGGGGAGCTCTCCAAAGGGGGTGGTGGAGGAGGTGGGGGGGGGGCCACTTTTTCTTTGCTTGGAGAGATTGTCTCTTCAAACCATTGCCCAAGGATTGGTTCGCTGTCGTCATCTAAGGCAGGAAAAACAGAAGTGCAGAGTTAGAATCATAGAATCGTAGAATTGTCAGGGTTGGAAGGGACCTCAAGGCTCAGCCAGTTCCAACCCCCCCTGCCATGGGCAGTGACACCTCACACCACAGCAGGTTGCTCACAGCCACATCCAGCCTGGCTGCAAAAACCTCCAGGGATGAGGCTTCCACCACCTCCCTGGGCAACCTGTGCCAGTCTCTCACCACCCTCATGGGGAAGAAGTTTTTCCTGATATCCAACCTGATTCTCCCCATTTCTAGTTTTGCTCCATTCCCCCCAGTCCTATCACTCCCTGACACCCTAGTAAGTCCCTCCCCAGCTTTCTTGTAGCCCCTTTCAGATACTGGAAGACCATAAGAAGGTCTCTTTCAGAGCCTTTTCTTCTCCAGACTGCACAACCCCAACTCTCTCAGGCTGTCTCCAGAGCAGAGCAGCTCCAGCCCTCTGCTCATCCTCATGGCCCTTCTCTGGACACCTTCCAGCACCTCCAGATCCTTCCTGGAACATAGGCTCCAGAACTGGACACAGTATTCCAGGTGGGGTCTCACCACCAGAGTGGAATAGAGGGGGAGAATCACCTCCCTGGCCGTGCTGGCCACACTTCCCTTGGTGCAGCTCAGGATACAATTGTTATGAACGAATACCTTATGTGGAGTGCTCAGCTTAGAAAGGAGCTTCAGTGAGCAGAGTTAAGGGGGCTGCCATCTTCCATTTTGCCTTCCCAAATCACTTTTACACGAGTCCAACAGGAATTTCCAACAAGGAATCATCTCCACTCTCCTCTTAAGCCAACACAGCCCAATCCCAGCCCCTCAGGCTCCTGTTCACACCAACACTTCCAGCCAGCACCAAAGCTGCCCAACAGATCTTACAACCTGCCTGCGTTTTCAGTCCATCCCAGTCCCAAAAAAGGACACAGCCCAGCAGCCAGGTTTCCACTGAATCTGAAAGCCAGTGTAAAATCCTGCTGCAGACTCCCTCACCTTGGCTGCTGTCCTCCTCAGTGCTGCTGAAGTCATCCTCATAGTAAGTATTGGAGTCAGTGGAGGCGCTGGCGTCGCTGCTCATGGAGCCCTTCCTCTGGCGCTGCAAGACACAAGCCTGGGAAGAGCAGCAGGAAAAAAAGTTCAGCTTGGGGATTAAGGAGGGAGAACAACTTGAAAACAAGAGGAACTTCCTAGCCCTGTTCAATTTTCTTCTAAGCAATTCGTCTCAACTAATTTACTAGCAGGTCTTCAAGGCTTCTCGCCAACAGGTTGTAGTAAAAATTACACAGGAGGGTTGTAAATAGAATCATGGAATGGTAGGGGTTGGAAGGGACCTCTGGAGATCAACCAGCCCAATCCCTCCTGCCAAAGCAGGATCACCCAGGGCAGGTCACACAGGAACACATCCAGATGGGTTGGGAATGTCTCTAGAGAAGGAGACTCCACAACCTCTCTGGGCAGCCTGCTCAGGGCCTTGTTGAAATCCCCTCTCAGCCTTCTCTTCTCCAGACTAAATGGTCCCAGGTCTCTCAGTCTTTCTTCATAGTAGAGATGTTCAAGACCTCCAATCATCCTCATAGCCTCCACTGGACTCTCTCCAGCAGATCCCTGCCTCCCTTGAACTGGGAAGCCCAAAACTGGACACAGTACTCCAGATGTGGCCTCACCAGGGCAGAGTGGAGGGGGAGGAGAACCTCCCTAGACCTGCTGGCAACACTTTTTTGCTGCACCCCATCAAGTAAGCAACATTTCAAGCACAGCTCTAGCTAAAAGCATCCAGTTTCAATATCACCTTTTCTTCTTCTCACTGAACTCACCACTGAACACTGAGCTTAGAGGAAAAAAAAAAAGAGTATCAGAATGAGTTTTAAAATGAACAGTCTCTGAAAAGAGGGAAAACAGAAGCCCCACTGACAGCTTCTGAAAGAATTCTTCTTCTTAGCATGGTCACACAGTTGGTCAGGTGAGACTTTTCCATGTGGATGAGTTACTCAAAGTGGTTCAGCTACAGAAGTCCTCGAGCTGGATGCTGGGTCCTACCTTTCTGTAGGAAGTAGACAGCAAAGTCAGCAGCAAATTAGTGAGTGGTACAGAATCGATCAGGCGCTGAATTCTCTGGATGGAGGTGCTCTGAGCCATGATATCCAGCACTGCTGGTGGACCATCACTCTCCCAGCCCTGCAGAAGAGCATTGAGAGGAGAGAATTTCAAGTGTCTTTCAGTGGAGAAGGCCAAATGTTTCACAGGAGAGGGTAGATGCTACCTACAGACCTTGTGCAATGCCTCCACTTGCAGATCTTGAAAGAGGGAGGACAGCAGTTTGATGGCGTGGTTTGCTAGCACCACTGACAGAACACCAAAGCCTTGATGCCTAGAGGAACAGAAAAGGACAGAGTGGCATTTCAGGGCAAAAAATACCCAGATAGACAAACTAAACCCAGTGAAGTGCCTGCTTTGCCATATTGAAGATGAAAACTTCTTTTCATGAATCAAGGCTTGAACAGCAAATGCATGTAAAATGTCAAGAGCCCAACAAGACCCCATGGGAGCTGCCTGCTGGGCATGGTTGGACAGATGGGCAATGATCACTTCAGTGAGGGATCTACATACCCTTTCCCAGGGCCCAGTTTGGGAGACCCAACACCCTCCTTGGTACGAGCAATAATGTCTCTGACTCGAAGAGCAGCCAAGGGATCCTTCTCCTTTCCCTTATCAGCCAAGGCCGTGGGGCTGAGGTTCAAGATGAGGAAGAGGCTGTTTAGCAGACACCAAGCCCCGAGCAGCTGGAAGTTCTGATAATGCTATCATCCCAAAAGTGAAAGGGATGGTGGAGGGGAGAAAAAAAAAATAAAACAAAACAAAACAAAACAAAAATGCATGAAGAAGTCAAAATATAGAAGGTCAATCCAAATGTCAAAAAACACAGCAGCAGAAAAACAATGAAGAAAGCTTCCCCAGACCCAAATCTTACCTCACCCCCTGCCCGGCGTGAATTGCTGATGGCTTGTCCAATCATCTCATAGATTTCAAGCTGCAAAGAAATCCAGACCCAGGGCAATGGTTAAACAGCACACCAGGCAATGAGAAATTTCAGTTTGCCCCCTACAATTAACCACCTCATTCTTTTCTTTACCACCAAGCCTGACTCCTAGAAAGGACAGAGAGAGATTGCAGTAATAGGAATTCCACTGCCCTTGCTGAGAATGAATCACAGAATGGCTTCAGTTGGAAAAGCTCTCTAAGATCAAGTCCAGCCATCAACCCAGCACCACACCATGGCCACTAAACCATGGCCCCAAGTGCCATGTCCCCATGTTTCTTGAACATCTCCAGGAACGGGGACTCCACCACCTCCCTGAGCAGCCTGTTCCAGTCCCTGACCAATCTTGCACTGAAGAAATTGTTCCTAATCTCCATCCTAAGCCTCCCCTGGCACAATTTCAGGCCATTTCCTCTCTTCCTATCACCTGATACTAGGGAGAAGAGACCAACACCCCCAATGGCTCCAACCTCCTTTCAGGGAGCTGCAGAGAGCCAGGTTGTCTCCCTGCAGTCTCCTCTTCTCCAGGCTGAACAACCCCAGCTCCCTCAGCTGCTCCTCTCCAGACCCTTCACCAGCTGTGTTGCCCAACAAACCACTCTCTTGTCTACTTACACATTTTTGTACAATAGTAGCAGCATCATTTTCATAATCTTCTTCTTTGGAACTTGTTGACCCAGTTCGTACCTGTTGAGTGCTCCCCACATGTAGGATGGCCATGCAGGTTGCCACACTCACACCTGATGGAAGACAAGCAGAGGTGACAGAGGGCTACAAGGGTGATGAAGGGACTGGAGCACTGCCTTATGAAGAAAGGCTGAGAGCCCTAGGGCTGTTTCGTCTGGAGAGAAGACTGAGAGGGGATCTGATCAATGTCTACAAATATCTGAGGGCTGGGGGTCAGGAAGGGAGGGACAGGAACAGCTTCTTGTCACATGCACCATGTGATAGGACAAAGGGCAGTGGATGGAAACTACAGTACAGGAAGTTCCACCTTGACATGAGGAGGAACTTCTTTACTGTAAGGGTCAGAGAGCACTGGAACAGGCTGCCCAGATCTAATAAATGTTTATAAATATCTGAGGGTCATGAGGGAAGGGACAGGCTCTGCTGGGTTGCAGCCTGGGATAGGACAAGGGGCAATGGATAGAAACTCCAGCACAGGAGGTTCCACCTCAACATGAGGAGGAACTTCTGCACTGTGAGGCTCACAGAGCACTGGAACAGGCTGCCCAGAGAGGTTGTGGAGTCTCCTTGTCTGGAGACTTTCAAGCCGCATCTGGATGTGTTCCTGTGTGACCTGTGCTGGATTCTATGCTCCTGCTCTGGCAGGAGAATTGGACTCAAAGACCTCCAGAGGTCCCTTTCAACCCCTAATATCCTGTGATCCTTTGATCCTGCGAGATCCTTGCAAGAGTCAAGTCTTGGGATTCAATGTGCCTCCTTATCACACTAAATCAGGCTGGCTGAAGCACACCCAGAAACTTGATGGAGCTGGGAACACTCAACATTACAGCAGACAGACAACAAAGTCTTTCTGAAGTACCCCCAAAAGAGTCAAACTCTGTCCTAGAGAAAGCTGACAAAAATGAAAGGAGGCTGTGTGTTACCCTGCAAACCAATACCACTTTGATAAAAGAGTATGAAGATGGCTTCAGCTCTTTAAATTCATACCCAAGCCAATTAAACACTCAGGATCCTGGTGTTCTTAAACCACTCCTGGGAAACGAGGTTGATTTGGGAGTGTAACCAATTAAGCTGAAGCCAAAAGTGCTGCAAAATGGTATGAGCACAAAAAATTAGAGCAGAAACGACAGGCTGTGCAGACTGAGAGACAGAACATCTTCTTTCTCTCAGATATTGACAAGAACATTTGCAAAATGGATCAGAATTTCAGGGTCACCAGAAAAATTTCCACACTAACTCAGCCCCAGACTATGCAGGATGCTGTACAGCTTTCATCTTCATGAGAAATAAAGGTTACTTGTGGGCTGAAGCTCAGAAGCAGAGCAAAAATGACTTGAAGATCCACAGAATCACAGAATTTTTTGAGTTGGAAAAGGTCTCTGAGATCATTGAGTCCAACCATCAACCCAACACCACCACGGCCTTTAAACCACGTCCCCAAGTGCCACGGCCACAGGTTGCTTGAATGCCTCCAGGGATGAGGACTCCACCACCTCCCTGGGCAGCCTGTTCCAACCCCTGACCACTCTTGCAGCAAAGAAATTCTTCCTCATGCCCAGCCTAAACCCCTCCTGCCACAATTTCAGGCCATTTTCTCTCCTTCTATCAGCTGATACGAGGAAGAAGAGACCAAGCCTCACCTCACTCCAGCCTCCTCTCAGGGAGCTGTAGAGAGCAATGAGATCTCTACATCACCCAAGGCCACAGAGGGGTGACAGCAGAGCTCCCACTGAACCCACCTCTCCCAGAGACCAGCAACCTGCCATCCTCAGCCCCACAGCAGCACACAGCACAGGAAATCCATTTTACCTGCATAGAGACAGCTGAGAGCAAGCACAGTCACATCCTGGAGACGTGTGGGTGTCAGAGGCTCCAGCACAGGCAGGGACAGAGTATCCAGTGCCATGGTCACATCTATGACCAGTGAATGAAACCTGTGGGGGTGAGATGTGTGGAGGATCAGCAAGGCAATGCACACACCAGGCAGCTCACAGGGGAAGAGCAGCTCACCAGCTGATCCTGCACAGTTGGCAGAGCTGTTTTCCCTCAGGCAGCATAGCCAGATCACAGGGTCACAGGATGTTAGGGGTTGGAAGGGACCTCTGGAAATCTTTGAGTCTGATCACCCTGCCAGAGCAGGACCAGAGAATCCAGCACAGGTCACACAGGAACACATCCAGATGCAGCTGGAAAGCCTCCAGAGAAGGAGACTCCACAACCTCTCTGGGCAGCCTGCTCCAGTGCTCTGTGAGCCTCACAGTGCAGAAGTTCCTCCTCATGTTGAGGTGGAACCTCCTGTGCTGGAGTTCCTATCCATTGCTCCTTGTCCTATCCCAGGCTGCAACCGAGCAGAGCCTGTCCCTGTCCCTTCCCTCTTAACCCCCAGCCCTCAGATATTTCTCAACATTTATTAGATCCCCTCTCAGTCTTCTCTTCTCCAGACTAAAAAGCCCCCTCAGAAAAAGTGGTGCCAGGCTCTTACCCGTTGCGGACAGCAGTGGCATCAGCCACAGTGGCTGGCATGATGAAGAAGGAGTTGGCCGACACCGCGTCCTGGAAGCGGTTGATGTAGCGCAGGAAGTAGGGCAGGTTCAGGCAGACCCGCAGCAGCTTCTCAGAGCCACCTAACAAAGCAAAGCAAAGCAAAGCAAAGCAAAGCAGTTCAGCAGTGGTACTTTTGCTGTGGCACAGCAGAGCTGCCCAGCAGAACAGAGCTAGGTCGTCAGTAATTGACTTCCTTCGTCCTGCCCGCCTGGGTGAGTCTGTGCGGTGAGAAAATGTCACAGAATCATTTGGGTTAGGAAAGGCCTTTAAGAGGAGCCACTCCAACCATCCTCTGACTCTGCCAAGGGTGGGGCTCTCAGCACCACAGCTCTGGGGCTTTGAAACACCTCCAGGGATGGAGACTCAACCACCTCCCTGGGCAGCCTGTGCCACTCTTTGAGAACCCTCTCAAGGAAGAATTTTCTTCTAATGTCCAACCTAAACCTCCCCTGGTGCAAACTGAGGCCATTTCCTCTTGTCCGATTTGTTGTTCCCTGCAGGAAGAGACCTCTTAGGGCAGGTCCCACAGGAACACACGCAGGCAGGTTTTTAAGATCTCTAGAGAAGGAGACTCCACAATTCTTGGGAGAAGAGCCCAACTCCCACATGGCTCCAACCTCATTTCAGGGAGTTGCAGAGAGCCAGAAGGTCTCCCCTCAGCCTCCTTTTCTCCAGGCTCAACACCCCAAGTTCCCTCAGCTGCTCCTCACCAGCCCTATTCTCCAGACCCTTCACCAGCTTCATTGCCCCTCTCTGAACACCCTCCACACCTCACCATAGCTGAAGCAATAGCATGGGATCAGTTTACAAGACATAAACCAGATGGTGAAGTTTGCATGCAGTGTTCCTAATGGGTGTCACAAAGCTCTGTGTGCATGTTGCCCTGCACACCAGCTGTAATCACACCTGCTCAGCAATCCATACTGGAGGCTGTTTTATGCTGGTTTTCCCCCAGACCAAACCTCCTGCAGGTAAATCCACTGAGCTCTTCTTTGCAATGCAGGGAACTACGTCACAGCCACAACCTTCCTACCAGTACCTGAAAGGGGCTACCAGAAAGCCAGAAGGGACTTTTTACAAGGGCTTGTAGTGATGGAATAAAGGGGAATGGATTGAAGCTTGAGGAGGGGAGATTGAGACTGGAGATTAGGAAGAAATTATTTCCAGTGAGGGTGGGGAGACACTGGAACAGGTTGCCCAGGGAGGCTGTGGATGGCCCCTGCCTGGAGGTGTTCAAGGCCAGGCTGGATGTGGCTCTCAGCAACCTGATCTAATGGGAGGTGTCCCTGCCCATTGCAGGGGGGTTGGAACTGGATGATCTTGAAGGTCCCTTCCAACCCAAAGCATCCTAGGATTCTATGAACCTTCCTTGGTAACAGCAGTATGCGACCCAGTGCATCCCTTAGGTCAGATGGTTTATTCCCATTCCAAGCTATCACACTGCAGACACATTCACTCCAGCACTCTTTCCCCACCCCACCCAGAGCTAGGAAGCTGATTCTCACCAAGTTCTTGCAGGCTGGCTACATTCTGAGCAATGAATATGCTTTTTGTCTTTGCTGCAGAGCTTTGATCTGTGGAAGCTTGATCCTCACTTTCTCCTTCCACCTAAAAGCAAGCACATACTCAACATGTTATGGAAGCATCAGAAATGCAAAGTGTGGCAGCAAAGCCTCTACACAGAGCTTTCAATACTCCAGAAAGCTTTTCTTCACACTTGTGCAGCAAAACCTCACCACTTCCTGCCCTCTGTTCCTTCCCTGCTCCAGGTTGTTAATAGCTAAAATGCAGGCTGCTGCCCCTCTAGGGCTGTTTACCTGTGTCTCTGTCAAGATAGATGGTGATGAGGAGACTCTAGGGTTGAAGACTGATGTCAGCTGATTGAGGAAGTTCATCTGCACTTCCTTCTGCCTCAGCTCCGGGCTCACTGGGGAGGCCAACTCCTTCTGATCCTCTACTGCAGGGGGAAACAGCAAAGCAGCATTTTCACACATCCAACCCAGGAGGTTTTCTACCTCAAGTGCTGCAGGAATAACAGCAGAAATCAAAGCACCAACCATCAGAGAGGGTTTTGACAGTCTGAGGGAGCTTGGCTGACTTCATCATGGCTGTGAAGGTGATGATTTCAGTGCGGTCCAGGCGGCTGCAGCCCGTGCACAGCCCCTTGATCAGCAGAATGAGATGTTTCTGCACAGGAAAAGACAGCAAAGCACAGCTTCAGCTCTCAGCATTCCCATTAGGCCTGGACAGTCTTTATTCTCAGCTGCTGCAGTATGAGCACTGCAAACCTTGAGTTAGTCAAGCTACTGCAGCATGACAAATCCGCTCTGATCTCAGCCCAAAGATTGTGGTGGTTTATAAACACTGTGGTAGGACAAGGGGTGGTGGATATAAACTCCAGCACAGGAGGTTCCACCTCAACATGAGGAGGAACTTCTTCTCTGGGAGGCTCACAGAGCACTGGAACAGGCTGCCCAGAGAGGTTGTGGAGTCTCCTTCTCTGGAGACTTTCCAGCCCCATCTGGATGTGTTCCTGTGTGACCTGTGCTGGATTCTGTGGTCCTGCTCTGGCACGGGGTTTGGACTCAAAGATCTTCAGAGACCCTTCTAACACCTAACATCCTGTGACCCTGTGATCAACTGCAGGTAATTCAGGTCACTAACACTGTCCCATGTGCTCATTGTAGAAAAACATCTGGAAAAACATCTGGGAAAGCTCTCTCTCCTATGGCACACTAAGGCTTAGAGCCAGCCCTATTAGAGGCTACATTATATGAACACTTCTCCCATGCTGCTGCTTTTTGAAACAGATCTGAGACTAAAATACAACTGGGGAAGAATCTATCTTCAAAAAGTCAACAAACAGACAACAGAAGAGTTTTGGTTGTTACAGAAAACCAAATCAGACTGTAGGAAACTGCAGCAGATTCAGCTGAGATCTGTTCAAGCAAGGCTTCAGGTCACCTCAGTTTTGGGTGCCTCACAAGCTGAGTAAGGAACACAGAGGGAAGACCAAGCAGGCATCAGGCTCTACTGAACCACTGAAGAACTTCAATAATTTTAGTTTATGTAACATTAGAACAAATATTTCACAATATTTCAGAATATTTCAAATATTAGGCCTCTGGGGAGACCTAATAGCAGCCTGAAGGGGGCCTACAAGAAGGATGGAGAGAGACTGTTTGCAAAGGTCTGTGGTCATAGGACAAGGGGCAATGGCATCAAACTAGAGAAGAACAGATTTAGATTGGATGTTAGGAACAAATTCTTTATCAGGAGGGTGGTGGAACACTGGAACAGGTTGCCCAGGGAGGTGGCTGAAGCCCCATCCCTGGAGATATTCAAGGTGAGGCTCGACAAAGCCCTGGGCAACCTGATCTACTTGGGGATGTCCCTGCTGACTGCAGAGGGGGATTGGACTGGATTGACTTTTGGAGGTCCCTTCCAACCCAGACCACTCTATGATTCTATGCTTAGAGGCCAAAGCCCATTTCTGCTTGCCCCCAGGGTGACAACCTGTGCTCACCTGTGACACAGCACAAGCTTCATCAGGGTTCTCCAGACGCAGCAGCGAGAACTCGATCAGGACTTTACAAGCTGCTGCCACTGACTGCAGCTGGTTCCTTGGTACTGCAAAAAAAGCAGATGCTTGTGCTCAGTACAGGCTTTAAAACCCTTCAGAGCAAGATGTTCCTCATGCTTTCAATGCAGCAGAGCTCAGGCTCATTAAAATGTAACCCCAGAGATGTCAGGAAGGTAAGGATGACAACCTTCTACCCAGAGAAGGCAATTTAGGTACAATGGCTTCCCCAGCAACAGCATTTGACACTGACAGAAGCACTGGAGAACAAAAACCAAGCTGACTAACCCCTCTATTTTTCATTTGTTTTGCTGAAATTGCCAAATTCTGTCAAGTCAGAACGACAGAAAATATTTTGAGTCACAATGTTTGGATCATTAATTCCTACGTAGTAACAGAAACTGCTGAAGAACAATCTAAACATCCTGGGAGCAGATTTCAACTCATTGGTTTCCCTAAATGAATTCAGGGCCATGAATATGCAGCCAAAGTGGGCAGTGCTGCCCAGGATGTGGTGACCAAACACACCTACTGACAGGCCTCCCTTAACAGCTTGGATTGAAATTCTGCCAGCACAAAAAGAGAGAGCTCATGGGACAAACAAGAAATGAGAAGAGTTCTGGGTCACTTTTACTATCTGCTAGCAATAACTGAAGAGTAAGAGAAGTAAAGGATGGGGAACACTTACTTAGACCACACACAGTAGTGATGTAGTGTGTAGAAAGTGCAACAAAGGAGGAGTAGAAGGGCTCATACTGTTTGTCGTGGTGCAGGATCTCAGACTCGCTGCAAGAGAACAAGAGACGTGTCAGTTGCATAGAGCAGGACAGCATCACCACTCAGAACACCTCACACCTAGTAAGAGATGCAAGGCAGGATCATTAAAATCACATCTTCTTCCCAAATCAAAGCTTTTGAGAAGAGAATCTCAGGGCTGAGCTCTCCAGCAGATCCCAGCATCAGCGTGGCTCCCCGCACAGGGAAGTGAAGGAGGTAATTCCTACACTGTCAAGGTTTCTCCTGCACACCACAACAGGTCAACTCCTTCACAATCACTCTCCCAGACAGAGGTTCATTAACCTTTAAGTTCTTCTAAACTTGGCTGCCCAGAAAGCTTGAACTGTTTGTTCAGCTAAGGCTAGGCAGGCTGTGCCAGGGCTGGAGCACAGACGTTGCCTTTCTACCCAGGCACCCAAGACAGCTGAGTTTATGAAATCCTGCAAAAGAGAAGAAGCAAAACAATTGCACAACAACAACAAATACACAACAACAGCATCTGTAGCAAGCTGGGGAGAAATGAAGAGTTTTGGCAGGTAACACACAGAAGAGGAAAATCCATTCACTGTAGTTAGCCTCCGAGGTAGAGCTTCGGAGACCTGCACTGTTCCACCCCACAAAGCTGAGAGTGAGTGAAGGTTTAATGCCAACTCAAACCAAAACTAGAGATTGTAAAGCAAAAGATTCCCCAATGCACACAAAGTTAAGCCCCATGAGGCTTGCTGGCCATGGAGAACATCTACTGCTGCTCAGAAATAACACCTTAAAAGCTGCTGCAGTAAGTGTCACAGAAACCTGAAGGCAACCATCCCAAGAACAGAAAGAGCTCTGCCTCTGGAGCCAGCTCTACCTTGGATTCTTCCTGCAAAGCACCTAAGGGATGTGGACACCTCTCTACTAAATACTTAATGGCTTTCACCTTTGGAGTGATGTGAAGGAGCAAGAACAACAGAGTAAACAACTCAACTTCACCAGCTGCACCACCTCTCAAGACACAAACTTCTCCACCTCTGGCAAGAGTTTGTTCCTGGGGTAAGAGGTGGGGAGCAGAGGGCCCTGGTCCATCACAGCATGCTACACCCAACTGAAATGCCCATTTCTCAACTCCAGCAATGACCAGCACTGTGCAGAGTACAGCAAAAAGAGACCATGTCCCCCCTTGAACCCACTTCACAGAATCCCAGAGTGCCAGGATGGAAGGGACCCCCAAGATGGAAGGGACCCCCAAGGAGCACCTGGTGCAACCTTGCTAGGTGGTAGTGGAGTTGAAATGAGCTGGCCCAGCACCCTGCCAAGCTGAGGCTTAGAACTACCCCATCTAGGGGAACCCACTGCTTCCCTTGGAGATGATTCCCAGTGTCTGACTGATCTGATGGTGAAAAGCTTTCTTCTTGCCCACAATGCCACCAGCTTGGGCAGGGTGGGAGGAGGGAAAGGACACACTGTTCCCTGCTGACCTGAGCAGCACCCAATTCATGCCCAGCCACCAGCCCTTGTGCTATCACAAGTCATCATTTCCAGTTGTAACAGATGTGACTGAAACAGAAGAAACTATAAAACACATCCTTTCTTCTGGGGGGAAAAAAAAAAAAAATCAACTGCAGGAAAGACTCAAGAGCTTTGCAGCTTTCATTTCCTACTCCTGAGAATTCTTATTTAGTCCAAAAAGCTGCAACAGGAAAGTGGCTGTTACAAAGAGGCTTTACTTGAAGAAACTCAGCAGTGTCCCACCAGGCTTCCCCTCACCATCTCCTGCCAGAAGCTGCACTGAAGGGTAATGAACCCAGGAGACTGGTAAAAAAAGTCTGTGTCCTTGTGTTCAGACACCAATTTTGTTCCTCTGCCTCTGCATGTCCCACCATAAATGGGCAGCTGTAGGCATGCAATGGATTTTAGGAGAATAATAAAGGACAAGAGAAAATGGCAGCTCCTCAGTTGCCATCCTGCTGGACAAGACACAATACTCACGAGGTGCAAGAACACAGAGGTGCAGGAACCAGAAGACAGAGAATTTTACCTGGATTGGGCATTAAGAGGCTTGAGGTTTACTAAAAGTAGTCATGGGCTTCTTAGGGCAGTGAAAAGTGGAAGGCATTTGTCAGCTACTCATCAACTCTTTGCCAAGAAATGTAAATAGGAAACAGCAGCTTCACCTGTGAGGTGCTAGAGTGTTGCATTGTGATTTATTGCTTAAATAAACATCTGCTTCCCAAGGAAACTCATCACTCCCACCAAGTGAGAAGCCTCCATGTCAACAGCAAACGTAACACCCCAGCAGCAGCAACCACCACCACCTCCTTTCTCAGTTCTGCTTCCAAATCCCAAAGAGGCTTGAAATAGACTCTTTATGTAAGGCAGCAGCACAAAGGCAGCCTCCTCCTTGAGAAGGTACAGCAGCAGGTGCAGTTCTCCCCCTGTTAAAAACCCTCCCCTAAAAAGCACTCTCAGACTTTGTAAATCCTGGTTCCCCCTCAGCTGTGTCTTTCCACATCAGCATTGCCATAATTTATGTCAAATCAGAGGCCCAGGTCTACCAATTCTTGAACAGAGCTGTGAGCAGGGGAATTCTAGGAGCTGGCTGGTGCTTAAACTTCAAAACTAAGTATCAGATTTGTTAAGAACTGGAATCCTAGGAGCCTAGAATGGCTGGGGTTGGAAGGGACCTCGGAGGTCAGCTACTCCAACCTCCCTGCCATGGGAGTATTTGGCTATTCAAGTATCATTTCATAAACACCTTGGACACCATATCCCTGCTTTAGCTTTTCAGCATTGGATATTTGGGCAATGTTCTCATTAATTCATAGAATGGTTTGGGTTGGAAGGGACCTCAGAGATCATCCAGGTCCAAACCCCTTGCCATGGGCAGGGACACCTCCAGGGAAGGGGCACCCACAACATCCCTAGGCAGCCTGTTCCAGAGTCTCACCACCCTCACCCTCAAGAACTTCTTCCTCATCTCCACTCTAACCCTGCTCTCCCTCAGCTTCAAACCATTCCCCCTTGGCCTGTCTCAGACACCCTCACGAAAAGTCCCTCTGCAGCCTTCCTGCAGGATCCCTTCAGCTACTGGAAGGCAGCAATAAGGTCCCCCCAGAGCCTTCACTTCTCCAGGCTGAACACCCCCAGCTCCCTCAGTCTATCCTCATAGCAGAGGTACTCCAGCCCTTGGGTCATCTTTGTGGCCTCCTCTGGACTCTCTCCAACAGAGAACAGTAACATCAGAGACTCTGCTGTCACTGCACCAGGTTCATTTAACACAAAATGCAAACACTTTGGGGGTGGTGTCAGCACACAGCCTCCTTCTAAAAACAAGTAGAAGAGAGAAAATATTTTAGATTAGGAATCTAAAGATAGGTTATTTGTCCACCATAGGAGAGCAGACTTCCAAACACAAATACATCCTATTTTCTCCTCTGTGATTTGCCACATGTCATATACCAAGGCATGAAATCAAAGTCCTGCAAGCCTCCATAGGCCTTGTGCTCACATCAGCTCCTGCTGGGTGTGAAATGCAGTCAGCAGCAGGCACACAGCTCACACCTCAGGGCAGTGCTACCTAAGGCAACAAACTGCTGTCTGAAGTGAAAAATGGACCCATTGCCCTCACTAACAGAGGAGACACAGCCCTCTCCCCAAGCCAAGTGCATCCACTTCAGTGTTTCTGTGATATTCTTCTGCCTAAACACCTCCATAATGAACTTTAGGCAAGCAACAGCAGAGCTCAGCACGGAAAAGCAAAGCTGAAATAGTCCCTAAAAGAAAGATTAGCCTCAAGACTGCCCAAATTTGAGCAGGTTTCAAGTGAATCACAACTCCATGGGCACAGGTAGAGTGCTAATTGGAAGTGTCTTCTCTTTGTGCACTCAGCCATTCTCTACTGAACAACATACCAGAAAGCTTGATTTTATTATCTTCCTTAGAGCAGTGTTTGGTTTCTATTTCCTAACTTACTGTGGTCAGAGTTTTATCTCTGTAACTGAGCATAATGCTATGACATTCATACCTAGTGTTTTAGATCATAAAAGAAGCTCTGAGTTAAATTAAATAGCTCCAACGAGAGCTCTCATGCTCTGAATCTAACCTTTCTGCTTAAGATAGGGCAGAGTTGATTTGCTTCAGCTTTGTTTCTCCTTAAAACGTGAGCTGTATTTCACCGCTGGAATCCTAAAAGGAAGTCACTGCCACCCACTGCCTGCCCCGGGACTCTGTCACCAGGGGAGCCAGGCCAAGTGAGACAACAATTTTCACCGCACAGCCTGCAAAACCGTAACGCGCTGGAACAAAAGCAAAACCGCAAGAACAGTCCCGAAGCCTCTCCGCTGGCTAACTGTCAAAGGTGCTTTTGCTGTGGCCGAGCAGCAGCCAGCGCTCACAGCCAGGCGTGCATCCTCGTCCCCGCTTATTAGGTCCCAAAGGCACCACCCCGAGAGCCTCCCAGTCCCCAGGAAACCGGGAAGCGGCTGGGCGTGAGTAATTCCCTGGACGCTGCTCGGGGCTCCCTTTTTCCCCAACAGGCGCTGGTCACCAGCCCGGCCCCTCCGCTGCCTCATGCCCAGCACCGAGCAAGCACGCTACTCAGCCGTACCCCGCACCGGCTACCGCCAGAACGAGGCGGGGGCTCCTTTCTCAGAGCTAACTCTAACGGACTCCTCGCCGCCGGTCACCCGCCCCGTAGGAACGGCGGTTAAGGGAAGCAGGGCCCGGGCCGCCCTAGGCAGGTGAGCCCTCACCTCTCGATAACCGAGGCGAGCAGCTGAGGGAGCTCCTTCATCTCGAAGGCCGAGTAGGAAGCGGAGAGCAGCGGCCGCACCGCTACTTCCCAGCCCGGCTCCGCCGCGGCCCCCGCGCCGCCGCCCGCCGCCGCCATCTTGCCGCTCCGCTGGGTGAAGGGGGGCCGCGGCGGCGGAGGGGGGGACGGCGGGGCCGGAAGCGCCTCCCCCCCCACGCGCGGCGAGACAGGAAGTGACCTAAAGGCCGCGCGCGCATGGCGCCCCCTGATTGGAGGAGACGGAGGGCCTGGTCGAAGCGCGTGCGCAGTACATGAGTCAGCAACTTTGCAGGCGGCGCATGCGCCGCGAGGGAGCCTCGCCTGGCGAGAGTGCGGCACATGCGCAGTACCAAAGCCCTGGGAGCTGCCCTGGGGGCCGAGCTTCGAATAGCCGAAAAAGGCAAGAAAAAACCCCAGTCAGTCACAGCTCTTCAGCACGCGGCTTTTATTGAGGCGATCTGCACAGGGAGGACGTGGCTGATGGGACACAGCCTCTCACGGGGCTTATCAGTCGCTGAGACAGTTCGGTGTGACAACTGAAATCCATCTACAAGGAGTTAACCACTAGGATCTGGATGGGAAACGGTGCTGGGTTCCTCACTCCTGAACCCAGAGCAACCTCCCTGTTGTACACCACATAAAAAAGGTCCATTAAAAAATAAAAAAAGAGAAGGAATTAACATCACCACCATAATAAATAAAGAACATGGGAGAGAGTTGCCATTCAAATTCCTCCCACAGCCCTGCAATCTAATTAAGAGACCCCATGAGGCCATTTCTCACCAACACCCCACCCACTTTCTAACCTTCTTCCCAATGCTATGACCCACATCTCCTCCTCTTCTCAGGCCTGGTTCGCACATTACCAATCCTAGCATTCACAGCCCAGCAGATGACCACCTCTCCATCTTCCTCTCACCAAGATGCTCATTCTGGCTGGCACTGAGCAGTGAGGAGGAAGCAGGCACCTGTCCTGCAATGCCACTGGGGAGACAGCAGGTTTTAGGTCTTTAACAGAGGTTTCAGAGAGTTCTTTTTGAGTCATAACAGGTTGATGTCTCTTTTCCATCTCTTCTCACTGGGAGACAGAGTTGTGTTAGCAGATCTCCTTAACGTCTTCCAGCAAAAACGTTCGCTAGGTGTACCCAAGGTGGAATTTCTAACCAAACCCAGCAGCACTGTAGGGTGGCAGATCTTCAGCCTGTCCAGATCTCAAATACATTCTCCAGCCTTGGCCCTCCAGCACTCACAGCCCTACCGCCAGGCACGGTTGAGCAGCTTCACCTGAGCCAGTCTCTTTGTGATCATTGTGGCAAAAACCAGCCCGAAGAGGACGCTGCTTATCAGCACGTAGTCATAGTCATCTTTCAGCACATCAAACTGCTTTGATGGGTACACTCTTGTCTGGTAGATGTCCAAGCCATAGGCAACAACCTAAAGAGATAAGATCATGGAGTTACTCATAGAAGCTTTGAGCTTAAGGAGGTTGCAGTAAGGTGGGTGTCGGTCTCTTCTCCCAAGTAAATAGGGTTAGGGCAAAAGGAACCAGCCTCAAGTTGTGTCAGGGGAAGTTTAGGTTGGATATTAGGAAGAATTTGTTTGCTGCAAGAGTGGTCAGGCATTGGAACAGGGTGCCCAGGGAGGTGGTAGAGTCCCCATCCCTGGAGGTGTTCAAGAAACATGTGGCCATGCCACTTGAGGCCACGGTTTGATGGCAGCACTCAATCTTAGACATCTTTTCCAACCTTAATGATTCTATAGCTGGAACAGGTTACTCAGAGGAGCTGTGGAGGCTCCAAGTGCTCAAAGCCACGTTGGATGAGGCCTTGAGCAACTTGGTCTTGGAGGAGGTGTCCCCTGCCCATGGCAGGACAGGGTTGGAACTGGATGATCTTTAATGTCCCTTTCAACCCAAACCATTCTGTGACTCTATGATTCTACACCACCAAACATATCAGAAGTGATTGACTGAGGTCTATAGTTGTGACTAACAGCAGAAATGTTTAAGTGGTATCAGAAGTTACAAACCTCCCTGGCACATGCTGCAGCACCATGCTGCTCTACCAACAGACCCCAATGTCACATATTGAAGCCACCACCCTGCACTCACCAAACAAGTAGACTCTAGGCCAGAGGGGGCTGTATAAATCCCTCTCATTCGGGATATGGTTTGATTGTAGTTGATAAACCTCTCAGCATGGATCTGCACATCAGGGGAGTATGGAATCAGGTTCTCTTCTCTGAAAGGCATTTGAAGAGAAATTAAACTCCAGTGAAACAGTACATGGAGGCCATCATTTGTGTTTCCTAATGTGATCATCAACAGCTGACCTAAACCAGCAAACTGAGCAGCTTTTCCCAAAGCAGATTCAATTTTGTTGCAGGATGAAAATCAAAGAGGCCAGCTGGGTCAGACCATACAGCAGCAGCCTTCTATCAGGCTTCTGAAGTTTTAAAACCAGCGTAATTCTAAGCACTTTAGAGGGTTGTGCAGACAACAGGCTGGGTTTGCCCACATCCCAAGAGCTGCTGCATCCCAGGCAAATTCCCTCTGCTGTCATAAACCACCACCAAAGCAACTTCATTTGATCCTATATAAGAATTACCCTGAATCTGCCCAGGATGAGCTGTTCTGCTTCACATTACCCTGCCAATCCACCCCCTCTTCCAAGCTTCCCAGGAACAGCTTTTATAGAGCATCCCTTACCTGCTTTGTTCTGTGGGGACCTCTGGGCGTCGAGGATCCAGCAGAGCCTTTGGCAGGGAGAGGATGGCCCCGGAGGGAAGCCCAACTGTGCATTAAAAGAGACACAGCTTAAAAACGGCCATTTCTGACAGCATTTTTGAACACCTAACATAAACACACTCCTGCTGCTTATACTTGAACCTGCCAGTAGGTCCAAGGCAGGACTTTTGGTGGCCAATTGCATTTTTTGTACCAAACCTGGCTGGTGGATGTGAGAAAGACATTCATGAGGATAGGCTGAGGGAGCTGGGGTTGTTCAGTCTGGAGAAGAGAAGATTCCAGGGGGACCTTAGAGCTGCCTTTCAATACCTGAAGACAGCCTAAAGGAAGGTTGCAGAGGGACTTTTCCTGTCTAGAGACAGGACGAAGGGGAAGGGTTTAAAGCTAAGGGAGAGTAGGTTGGGACTGGATCTTAAGAAGAAGTTCTTCGGTACAAGGGTGATGAGACACTGGAACAGGTTACCCAGAGTGGCTGTGGATGCCCCCTCACTGGAGGTGTTCAAGGCCAGGCTGGATGAGGACTTGAGCAACCAAGTCTAGTTGAGAGGTGTCCCTGCCCATGGCAGGGGGGTTGGAGTAGATGATCTGTGAGGTCCCTTCCAACCTGAGCTGTTCTGGGATTGTGAAGGGAACAGCATGGACTTACCCAGCAGGTGCCGGCTGGTGATGCCTCGCTCGGTGATGGTGGCCTCCATGGCACTGATAGCAGAAGGGAAGATGTAAGATTGCTGCAGGACCTGAGGTAGAATCGGGCGGTCGAGGGAGCTGTAGGCTGTGGCATTGTATTGCTCTGTGCCCTCATACAGCTCCAGCACAGTGAACTCGTTCCGCCGAGCCTTCGTGTTCCAGTACTGGTACTGAGAGAGAGAAGCAGAGACAAGAGGTAGCAGGAAACCACAGAGAATGGTCAAAGGTTGCCTGGCAGAAAAGGACCTGGGGTGCTGGTTGACAGCTGGCTGAAGATGAGCCATCAGCGTGCTCAGGTAGTCAAGAAGGCCACCAGCAGCAGCCTGGCTGGGATCAGTAGTGGTGTGAGCAGCAGGACCATGACAGGGATTGTCCACCTGTCATAAGATGTAGCCTACATCTTGAATGTTGTCTTCAGTTTTGGGCTTCTCACTCCAACAAGGATATTGAGGGATTGGAGCATGTCCAGAGAAGGGCAAGGAAGCAGGTGAAGGGTCTGGAGAACAGGGCTGGTGAGGAGCAGCTGAGGGAACTGGGGGTGTTGAGCCTGGAGAAAAGGAGGCTGAAGGGAGACCTCACTGCTCTCTACAACTCCCTGAAACAGGCCGGAGTCAGGTGGGCGTTGGTCTCTTCTCCTTAGGATCAGGTGATGGAACAAGAGGAAATGGCCTGAAGTTGTGCTAGGGGAGGTTTAGGTCGGACATGAGAAGCGATTTCTCTTTTGCAAGAGTGGTCAGGCATTGGAACAGGCTGCTCAGGGGGGTGGTGGAGGCACCATCCCTGGAGGCATACAGGAAACGTGTGTCCATGGCACTTTGGGACATTGTTTAGCAGCCATGATGGTGTTGGGTTGATGGTTGGACTCTATCCTGGAGGGCTTTTCCAACCCTAACAATTCTATGATTCTATAAAATGTCCCCTCCACGAATGTTCAGCCCCCACCTTCCCAACATAAAGAAGAAGGTGAGAATAAACTTACCACCACCCAGTTCTCTGAATGAACCATGTGGACAGGTCCCTTTGCTTTCTTCTGCACTGAGGAGTGGATGATCCTGCCTGTGACCCCATCAATCAGATATATCCCAATGAAAGTGCGCTCGTGGTGCGTGTCTGTGCTCTCCGTCACCACAGCAAGCAGGTTGGGGTTCAAGGACTAGAAAAAAAAAAAACAAAAAAAAATCCCAACTGAGATCCCTACTTGAGTACCACAGGCACCTTGTTTAGCAGCTGAGGAAGTGCTATTTCCTCATTAGCAGGTGTCTGATGGATTTAATTGCTGCATGAAAACATTTCTTCCTAGAAGACATCTCCACCAAAACGAGCTAAGGGTTATGGACACTGATGCATATATAGAAAAACAAAAATAGCACTGCAGGGCAGTTCATCTCAAGGCAGTGCCTAAGGAATGGTGCTGAGGTCTTCCTGGGAGGTGAAATGCAGCCACAAGAAGTCAACCAGGAGTTGCCAGGGCACCTTATAGAGAACACTGCGGTCTCCCATGACGCGGCCCTGGGAGTGCACGTGCTCGTTGGACCTCTTCCCTTTCACCGCCACTATCCTCTGCAACTCAGTGGGGATGACCACCTCCCAGCTCTCCTCTGTTGTCAGGTCCTGCAAGAAAAAAAAGAGAGTGGTGGAGGAGTTTTATCTTGCCTTCAAAAGACACCATTCCCACCAATAAAACATTGGGAGCTTTCTATGCTTTTCAGTTATAAAAGTTCCTCAGGCACGTTTGGAGGCTAAGCTGTTTCTCCCCTGAGCAAAACTCTGTGAACCAAAGGAAGAGATTTGCTCTTTGACTGGAAGAGTTCTCAAAGACTGGCACAGGCTGCCCAGGGAGGTGGTTGAATCCCCATCCCTGGAGGGGTTTCAAAGCCCCAGAGATGTGGTGCTGAGGGCCATGGTTTAGCCCCAGCCTTGGGAGAGTTAGAAATGGTTGGACTCCATGACCCTTCCCAACCAAAAAGATTCTGTGATTCTCTGATTATCCAAAGGACACTTAGGAAAGTGATGTCACTTAAGACTGTGATGACTTTTTCATACCTTTTTCAGCCTGAATCCAGAGAGCTTTCCCTGCTCAGCATCCACGAGATAGAAAAAGATAGAATGAGCTATTTCTTCTAACTGGCGAAGGACATTTTTAGTTGCTGGGAAAGGTGTAACCTGGAAAAGAAGAATTGAAACACAAATTCCAAACCAACTCACACACAAAAGGAGAGGAAAAAAAAAATACCCAAACCAACACAGAAAGATTATTTCAAACATGTTTATCAGGATGAGGTTTGACTTAACCAGAATAACCTCATTGTTTTGTGTGAAACGTGACCAAACAACATTTTTGTTTTCCACCTTGCTCCAAAAGGGAGGGGAATAATTAAATACATGGCTGAAGAAAGCTGCCTCCAGGCAAAGCCATTTACCTTGTACTCATCATCAATTAAGAGCAGCACTTTGGCATAGTCTTGATCCATAATGGGCAGAAGCAGAGTCTGAAGAATTGGACGCTTCAAAACAGGGGGAGCTACTTGACTTCTCTTCCCAAAGATGGGGTTAAAGACATACAGGAAGCTCTTTTTGGTTTCCTAAAAGCAAAGAAGAGAGGCAAAACTCTTCCTAAGTTGGAAAACCCAGGAATTCCTAAGTTGGAAAACACTTCCTAAGATGGAAAACCCTTCCTAAGGTGAAAAACTCAAGACTTCCGAAGCTGGAAAACTCTTCCTAAATTGGAAAACTCAGGAATTCCTAAGCTGCAAAACCCTTCCTAAGCTGCAAAACCCTTCCTAAGCTGCAAAACCCTTCCTAAGCTGCAAAACCCTTCCTAAGCTGCAAAACCCTTCCTAAGCTGCAAAACCGAGCTGATTTCCTACCTGCTTCTTCTTGGCCTTGACCATACTAACAAAAAACCCCAGGAGACATCTTTGGCTTAACATAAAAACAACCACTGTGTGAAAATCTCTCAAGAACAAGTCTTTATTTTGCTGCTTTAGGTTTGGAGCTGAAGAAGGGAGAAATGGATTTGATTCCAGCTTTGGCCAGAGCCTTCTGTGCTGCAGACATCTTGAAGTTTGCTTTTTTTTGGTTTTCAGATTGGTGCTGTTTATCTTAGTATAATCCTGTTCTGCTTCCACAGGG
The DNA here is from genome assembly GCF_027791375.1 of Indicator indicator. Classification (NCBI taxonomy): domain Eukaryota; kingdom Metazoa; phylum Chordata; class Aves; order Piciformes; family Indicatoridae; genus Indicator; species Indicator indicator. The sequence continues at coordinate 6,956,033 of NC_072041.1, read as the reverse complement.
ACATCTGATTATTTCCTTTCCTTCACTGGTGGCTCTGGTACTGGGCTTGTAAATTCTGGGAGCCCTAAGTATTTCACCAACTCCTTACTCAGATCTTCAGGAATATATAGAAGAAAATTATATAATCCAGGGTGTGCCCTGGATTCAGCCACTCCATCCTCAAAACATTCTTTGGACATGCATAGACTCCATCCCACATTTCTCGACCAAAGCCATTCTGTGCCACAACACAGTGCTGGTGGCTTTAAATCCCATCTGCCACCTGCTGAGGCAGTCTCAACACAATAACATCTCCTCCTGAGGCCTGGAGCACAAAACATCCTGCAGCTAGCTAAAGGGCAGCCATGGTCACCTAGCTAATGGGGACAACAGAGGATTTAACTCACAGGACCAAAGAAACTGGATGGAATTATTTCCTTTGTTTCAATGAAAGGCTTCAAAATGAGCAGCCTTAAATTTGTTTTAAGCAGAGTTTTGTGTCTGCTTCCCTTCAGCTCTCACTCTGCTTCCCTTCAGCTCTCACTCTGCTCCTGTCCCCACATCAGTGGGTAACCAGATAATACACCCAAGATCTTTTTTCCTTCACCCCTTCAATGGGCAGACTTCCCACTAGGCAGGTTCAGTAGAGGGACAGAGGAAAGGGACTCACCTTGTCCTTAACAAGCAAGGTACACTGTGGGGGGTGTGGGAAATGAGCTGTTGTTCTCTGGACCATCAGCTTGAAGGAGGAGCCTGGTCTCACATTCCTGAGATACTGCTTCCACAGGATGGTGCCAGAGCTGCTTTCAATACCAAAAAGCTGAGGAAGGAGACACAGGAAAGCTCAGAACAAGACATCTTCCACACTCACAGATTCATAGAATGGTTTGGGTTGGAAGGGACCCTAAAGGTTATCCAGGTCAAATCCCCTGCCATGAAGAAGGACACCTTCCACTAGCTCAGGTTGCTCAAGGCCTCATCCAGCCTGGCCTTGAACACCTCAAGGGAAGGGACATCCACAACCTCCCTGGGCAACCTGTGCCAGTGTCTTTCCTCACTGGAAGGAATTTCTTCCTAATCTCCAGTCTCAATCTCCCCTCCTCAGGCTTCAATCCATTCCCTCTTCTCCTGTTACTACATTCAAGCACTGCATCTTTCCTTGGGATATGAAAAATCAGGAAGAGTCTTAGTTCCTCTCCAAAGCTACCACAAAACATTCTGCCCATCTTCTCACAACATTCTGCCCAAAGCCTGGCTAAAAACAGGGGTGGGAATTCAGAGCTGGGCCTCTTGCTTCAGAAACAGATTCCTGCCCTAATTTCCTCACCTTTCCTGAAGCAGTGACCATCACCATCATCTTCTGGAGGTTGAATTCATCTCTGGCCAAATTGTCAATGTTAATCTCATTTTTGATCTGGCTCCGGGGTTTTCTGGCGTCGTAGAACATCTTCCAGAGGTGAGCAGTCCAGGCTTGCAGCAGGATGAGTTGGGAGGACAGCCTCTTCAGAAACATGCCCAGCAAGCCATCTGCAGGCAGGCCAAGGGTGGTAATGAAAGGGAACAACCATTCTGGCCCACTCCATAACTGAAATGATGGTCTCAGCCAGCAGAAGAAACACTGCCATGCATGAACAAAAGCTAATTCTCTGCTTCTGCCTCCCACTCCAGAACAGCAGAGCTTTAGTTACCATTTCTATGCCAGACCCTGGCATTTGCCAACCTTTGCCTACTTCACATTGGTATAGTTCCTTCCAAGAGATGACCCTAACCATCAAAGCAAACCTTCCTGCAGAGCACACAACCTCCTCCTTTATATTCACACAGTCATTTTGCTTGGCAAAGCCCTTTAAGATCACCCAGTCCAACCCTTCTGGGCCCCTCAGTTTAGGAAAGATGTTGAATTGCTGGAGCATGTCCAGAGAAGGGCAACGAGGCTGGTGAGAGGCCTTGAGCACAAGCCCTGTGAGGAGAGGCTGAGGGAGCTGGGGGTGTTTAGCCTGGAGAAGAGGAGGCTCAGGGGAGACCTCATTGCTGTCTACAACTACCTGAAGGGAGGTTGTAGCCAGGAGGGGTTTGGTCTCTTCTCCCAGGCAACCAGCACCAGAACAAGAGGACACAGTCTCAAGCTGCGCCAGGGGAGGTTTAGGCTGGAGGTGAGGAGAAAGTTCTTCACAGAGAGAGTGGTTGTCCATTGGAATGTGCTGCCCAGGGAGGTGGTGGAGTCACCATCCCTGGAGGTGTTCAAGAGGGGATTGGACGTGGCACTTGGTGCCATGGTTTAGATAGGCATGAGGTGTAGGGTGACAGGTTGGACTCGATGATCCTTGAGGTCTCTTCCAACCTTCTTGATTCTTGATTCTTCTCTAACTCTCCCAAGGCTGGGGCTAAACCATGGCCCTCAGCACCACATCTCTGGGGCTTTGAAACCCCTCCAGGGATGGGGATTCAACCACCTCCCTGGGCAGCCTGTGCCAGTCTTTGACAACCCTTCCAGTCAAAGAGATCTCTTCATTTGGTTTACAGAGTTTTGCTCAGAACAGCAACAGCTCAGCCTCCAAATGTACCTGAGGAACTTTTAACCCTGAAAAGTAGTGTCTTATTGATGGGGATGGTGTCTTTTGAGGGCAAGATAGAACTCCTCCACCACTCTTTCTTGCAGGGCCTTTCTTTCTCACTGCTACACTGTGTCTGAAGAAGGATATACACCTAAAGCTTACCTATAAGCCCCCCCCTAAAGCTTCCCCACCTCTAAGGTCTGTATCATCCCTTGCACTCATTACTCAGAATAAAATAAGCCCTTGAAGTAGAAAAATTAAACCAGTGAATTGTGCCCAACTAGGGTTTATATTTAGCTTCTCAAAATAAGCAAAACACCAGACTTCAACCAGATGTCACCACTGAGGAAAGCAAGCAGAGGAGCTCAAGTTCCACTAGGAAGCATTAGTAGGAATCAGAAAACACTGCATGCAGTCTGAGGTTACCTTGAATGGCTGCATCCAGGAGAGCAAGAAACGAAACAGAACAAAAGAAAGCAAAAACAGAAGCTATTGCAAGTGAAGTCTTTCAGAAAGGGGTCAAAGGGAAAAGGACACATGGGTAAAACCCCTCCTACTGCTGCTGGGGTTTACTATGGCAATGTCACACACTCATGACATCTGCATTTGGCATTGGGCTTCAAAGGCTTGGACAGAAATGGGTTTATTTCTGCTCAGTTTAACTGTCATCAGTGACATGTGAATCCTGACTGTCAGCTTAGAGGAAAGAGAACACAATAAATACATTTATTGAGAAGAAAACCAAACCCACAAAGGTAATTCTGTTCAATTTATGGCTTACCTGCTTTCTTGCCAAACTCTCCCTCCAACTCAGCCTGGGCACCTGTCAGGGGTAGATCTACCATCTCCAGGCTTACCACTTCTGCTAGTGACTCCTCTCTACTCCAGACAACTTTTCCTGGAAAGAAATGAGTAGAACATTGGAAAACTCAACTGAATATCTGGGAACAGGCTCACTCAATATAAGCCTTCCAGTGGCCTTTCAAATGCAAATCCTTATTCTCAATAAAATGCAAAACTCTGTGTGTGTGTATCTGGCCAATATCATCTGATTATCTATTCTGTAAAATACTTTATGGATCTGCAGCCACTGTTGGAAAATACCCTAGAGGGTTAGTAAAAGCCATCTGGGGTTTTAAGAGTTAACAGTCATTGAGTCCATCTAAAACAGACACACAAAGTGAACACCTGGCTGCCTTTTCAGCCCTAGAAAGTTCATGTCTTTGAGATGGGCTCTCAACTCTTCCTGCAAATTAACATCTTTGCCTTGAGGATCTTTTCTGAAGGAACTCTGGAAGATTTATAACAGAACTTAAAACTCTCATTCCTCAAAAGGAAGTTTTAAATCTGCAGAACACCCTTGAATTCAAAGGCTTTGTCTACACTAAGAAAACTGCAGAATTCTTTTCTCAGATGAGATGTCTTCTGGGGTGGAAGAGGCTCCACAATCATTCCTGGGACTTAGTTAAATTTCATTTTGTTATTCCCAAGGGAAGCAATGATAAAATATCACCATTTGGGAGTTTATTCTAGTCCTACAGTGGCAATGTGTGTGCTGCAAGTTACCTGGCTGCTGGAGGAACATCAGCATGTGGTCTTCTGTTTGCACCAAGGCTCGATAGCCCACTGAGTCATCCTTCTTCAGGAAAACTTGGATGTATAGCTGGGAAAAGAGAGGAAAACAGGGAGGTTAATGATCACACCATCTCCTTGGAGAACACAGAACTCCAGGGTGAAAGAAAGAGTGGGGTTGCATGCAGTAATCTGGTGTGTCTGCAGAATGCCTTTGTCTGAAGGTGAAATCAAATCAGAGCAGGGAGGGCTCTGCAGGTCTGAACACCCCAGGACTGAAATAATCCTTCTCTGCTCACCTGCTGTGGCTTGGTCCCACTCTGCTCCAGGGTAAAGGTAATCGTGGTATCCAACAGTCTTTGTCCAGTTTCAACCAGGTAGAGATTAATATTGTAGGTTTGATTGGAACAGGTTAAGGAGTCCTGTAACAACAGGCAGAAAAGAGCTGAGTTAAACATCAATGCCACAGCAAACTCTGCAGGAGGATTTCCCTTTTAGCAAGAGCTGTGGCTTTTAAGGTACTTTCAGATTATACAGATGGAGCTGCTCCAAAACATCAGTCACTACAAAGATGCTGCAACACCTTTCTCATGCTGTTCCTGCACACAAAGGAATGAAAAAGACTCTCAAGAGCTTCTACACTTCTTGGGAACAAGAGCACTTCATACCTGCTTCCGGGCCTCCTCCAGAGTACCTCCAGCATGAAGGCCTTCAGCACTTCCAGGTTTCTGAAATGAAAAAAAAAAAAAAAAAAAGAGGTAATGAGGCTGCAGACCCCAGGAAGCATACAAAAAAAAAATCAGGGTTCTGAGTGACTTACAAGACTCAGCTTGAGTCTGAAAAAAAGGCAGGAAACAATTCTGTTCTGTTCTGTTCCTCTTCAAAATGAAACCTTGCTAAGTTTGGCACCCCACCCCCCCACCCCCCCCCAAGAAATGAAATCCTCTACAGATCAGGAAAGCCAATTGCTAGGTGACACGCTCACCTTACACAAGGCTGTGCACAGGACAGCAGAGAGTAACAGAATTCTTTTAGTTGGAAAAGACCTTTAAGATCATCACCAGTCCAGCCATTAACCCAGCACTGCCAGGTCACCACTAAACCATGCCCCTCAGCACCACATCTCCACAGCTTTGAAACCCCTTCAGGGATGAGGACTCCACCACCACCCTGGGCAGCCTGTTCCAGAGTCTGGCAACCCCTCTGGGGAAGAAACTCTTCCTCATGTTCAGCTTAAACCTTCTTTGGCACAGCTTGAGGCCATTTCCTCTTATCCTATCTCTTGCTCCTTAGGAGAAGAGACCAACACCCACCTGGCTCCAACATCCTTTGAGGGAGTTGCAGAGACAGAAGATCTCCCCTGGGTCTCACCAGAGAAAGCTTTAGCTGAAGATAACCAAGGTGCTTCACATGTCTTAGAAACTAATTACAGTGTCCTGTTACTCAATGCTACTCCCCATCCCTGGGGCTGTGAAGGAAAACACTTGTGGAACCCACCCCCAGTGCACATCCATACCAAAACTGAGCTGGTGACAACAAACAAGCAAATTGTCCTCACCAGTTCACTCCTGCAGGTCAGGACAGCAGCCACAGTTTTCTCTCCTGTTGTTGCAAAACTCACCAGAGCTGCCTGAAAAGAAAAACAAATAGCAGGAAATGATAAAGCAAACAAGAAACTGCCCAAATCCCTTAAAAAAAAAAAAATAACCAACCAAACAAACCATCTCTGTAATAAATTCAACCATACTGGAATTTAAACCAGGTGATCTTTCACAGCCAAATTAAATTTCATTGCTTTTAGCAAATAAGAAAATAACCTCTTGTAAGAATCTACCAGATGTTGTATCTCTTATGTTTGGTGTGAGGGTGCTGGAGGCCTGGAGCAGGCTGCCCAGAGAGGTTGTGGAGTCTCCTTGTCTGGAGAGCTTCCAAACTCCCCCCTGGCCATTGTGCTCCTGGGCAAGCTGCTCTGGGTACCCTGCTTTAGCAGGTGAGTTTGGATTGGATGATCTCCAGAGGTCCCTTCCAACCCCCACTGTGCTGGAATTCTGTGAAGGGTGAAACCAGTTCTGATAAAGATGGAAACAGTTGATCTGCCCCAGGTTTCTGAACCATCATGTCCAGTCTTACTGAGCTATTTAGAGCTTGTTTGCTATTCAAAATCCCTCAAAGCACTGCTGCTTTGATAGACATCTCTCTGCCAACCTCAAAACCAGGAAACTACCCCAAGACTGACAGTTGTTGGCACCAAAACACATCTCCACTGGCACCTGAAAATATTTCAGCAGCTAATATGAATGAAATCAAACACTTTTAAGTATTGCAGCCAGGAGCACAATGGAAAGGAGCAGCTCAGCAGCTTGTTCAGAACACTGAGTCCTGAGGTGTGTGCATTTCAAGCATTTTAAGCTGTAGTTGGCCCTCTCCCACAAGAGCATTTCTCTTGGTTACCTGCTGGAAGTCCCTAAGGTGACTGAGCAGCCCCTGCTTGTACTGCAGCAGGGAAAAGTGGCTTGGAGAGAGCTGCAGGAAGAACTGAGTCCTTGAAGCTCCAATGACATTGGGTTGAGTGGCCAATATCCTAGGCTGGAAGTCTTCAGCAAACTCCAGGTCAAGTGACTGTGGAAGAAAGACAAGTGTAAGTGTTGGTGCCAAGCAACAGGACTAGAGGAAACAATTACAAAAGCTGCAGCAGGGGAGGTTCAGGATGGATCTCAGGAAATATTTCTTCACTGAAAGGGCTGGAATGATCTGCTCAGGGCAGTGGTGGAGTCACCATCCCTGGAGGTGTTCAAGCACTGTATGGACCTGGCACTTAGGGACGTGGTTTAGTGTTCACCCTTCTGTGCTGGGTCGAGGGCTAGACTGGATGATCTTTGAGGTCTCTTCCACCCAGATGTATTCTGTGATTCTGCTGTGCTCCACTGAAACCAATCCCTTCCTTCTATCACCAGCAACACAAGCTTTAAGAAAAGGTTCCCCATGTCAGGGTTAACAAAGCAGAAGCAAAGATGTCTAGGCTGTCACTGGAGCTAAGCTCAGCCAGAAGGAATCATTAGACAGAAAGTTCTCTTTCCATTCTTTCAATTCATAGATTGCTCTCTCCACACACCTCTAATCATTCTCTAGTTTTACCAAAAGGAGAGCCCCCTGTGCTGCCAGGCTCAGTCAGACACCAGAGCAGCTGGAGAATGAATTCTGTACAGTGCTCTTCCAGCACTTCTCACCTGCAGTGGGATCTGCTTCATCTCCTGCTCTGTCTCCAAGGAGCAAACGTAGAGTGACTGCGAGTCCATGTCCACACAGACCAGCACTGCCTCCCCCACCACACCACACAGGCCATCTAAGCTCTCCAGCCATGGAGCTGCCACTCTGATCTGCCAAGAGAGACACAAAGAGATGAAGCTGTCAGTAGAACAAATCTTCAAAGAAACAACACGGGCACAAGCAAGAATTTAAACCAGCATTATTTCTAACCATGACCCTGGGAGAAACTCTCTCTCAGCTTGGGACTTCCTGTATTCATAGAACCATGGAATGGTTGGAGTTGGAAGGGACCTTAAAAATCATCCTGTTCCAACCCCCCTGCCATGGGCAGGGACACCTCCCACCAGCCCAGGTTGCTCAAGGACTCATCCAGCCTGGCCTTGAACACCTCCAGGGAGGGGACATCCACAACCTCCCTGGGCAATCTGTTCCAGTGTCTCACCACCCTCACTTTAAGGAATTTCTTCCTTATCTCCAGTCTAAATTTGCTCTCCTCAAGCTTGAATCCATTCCCTCTCATCCTGTCACTCCAAGCCCTTGTAAAAAGTCCTTTCCTTGCTTTTTTGCAGGTCCCTTCAGGTACTGGAATGGCACTGGATGGTCTCAACTAACAGCTGCAAGTCTAGTTCTGTTTTGTTTTCAGGAAATTCAGCAGTGAAATCCATTTATTGGCCCACAGGCAATACCACAGCAAAAGGAAAGTTTATCTGTACTACAACAATTAATTACTCTCCATACCACAGCACAGCCCACATAGTTGGAAGTCCATCTGTTAACATCAAATTCAGCATTTGGGATCCACAATCAAATGTTACCTGTTTTGTAACTTCTCCATCTTCTACACTGAATGTCAAAATAGTCAAGTGGCTCTGGGGAACAATTCCAAGCACGTGGATCACTCCAGTCCCATGGGAATACAGCATCTGGTACTGAGTAGCCTCACTGCAAGACAGCCAATGACCATGAATCGTTGTCTTCTCTCACAGTGTTATTTTCAGAAGCCAAAGGCAGGTACAGCATCCTTTCCTCTCTGTCAGAAGTTTACACTTCTACTTCAGACCTGCTCTTACCTCTCTGGTAAGTGTTCCACCCACTTCTGGTGGCCATTGGAGAGGTAGTGAAGAGAAATGGCTGCCTTCTTCAGCACTGCCACATATTTCACCACATCCTGCAGCCCCACCAAACTAGCCACCTGGAAACTAAGAAACAGGTCAGAAACTGTCAGCTAAAAAAATATTTTCTTCCAGGGAAAAAAAAAAATCCCCACTGAACATCTTCAAACACTTAAGATCAGTCTTGAAGTACAATTTATGGCCTCCTTTATCCTTGCTGATTTCAACTGAGAGCATGAGGCTGGAAGACAAACACCTCAAACCAGATGCAAGCTGAGCATGTTGTATATTTAAAAAGAAAATGCATCTATACAAATAATAATCTATCTTTTCCTCTTACTGGTTGCTAAGAAACAGAAACAGCATTAGATTTAACTGCCAGGCTCAGGCATTCCTAAGGATTTCAGCCAAATGTTGTTTCAGAAATCTTACATCTAACTTATTTTTCCTTATAATGCAAATTCAATGCAAATTAAATATAAATTTGCATATAATTTAAATGCAAATTCATTATAAGACAAAGTCAAGAATCTGTTTCTTCCTTCCTAGAAGCAGGAGACAGCGCAAACAGAACAGCCTACCTGCCAGTGTCCAGGGATGTCTCCCAGTTCAAGCCACCAATGTTGGTCTCCCAGGAACGCAGAATACGTCCAGCATTGGACACTGTGATGGCATCTGCCCAGGAAATGAAGGGGAGATGAACACAGAACTTGTGTTGATCACAGATCACCCCAGCAAATCCAACTTGTTGTCTAATACATGGTTGAGATCCCACATACAAAGATAACTGCAAGCCCCACACCATCTGCACGTTCATGAAAGGCCAAGAAGATGATTAGAGGGCTGGAACACCTTCCCTGTGGGGATAAGTTGCAAGAGTTGGGGTTGTTCAGCCTGGAGAAGGCTCTACAGTGACCTTAGAGCATCCTTCCAGCACCTGAAGGGGGCTACAGGAGAGCTGGGGAGGGACTTTGTGCAAATCTGTGGAGTGACAGGACGAGGAGCAATGGCTTTGAGCCAGGAGAGGGGAGATTTAGACTGGAGATTAGGAAGCAATCTTTACAGTGAGGGTGGTGAGATGCTGGAACAGGTTGCCCAAGGAGGCTGTGTGTGTCCCTTCTCTGAAGGCGTTCAAGGCCAGGCTGGATGAGGTTTTGTGCATCCTGGTCTAATGGGAAGTGTCCCTGTCCAAGGCAGAGGTGGCTGAAACTAGATGATCCCTAAGGTCCTTTCCAATCCAAACCATTCTATGATTCTCCTTACCTTGTCCATGGATCAACATTGCATCTATCACTCCTTCAGGAGTTCCCTTGTCCACATGGCGCCACACTGAAGGAAACAGTTAGGTAAAAACAAAATGTGTTCCTTTAAGGACATCTGCTCATTACAATTTTTAAGCCTAGACTCTTCGTGGCAATAAGGCTATGCACAGAACAAGCTGCCTGCCTTAAGCAAGAGCTGACTGAACCCTCTTAATCTAACAAAACAACATCACCAGCCTTAATTTATTAGAACGAAAAGCATGGTGCAACTTGATTGACACATTAGCTTTAGGGCAAAATGCACCTTCCCCACAACATAATCTCATTCACTTACAGATTTCACCGCTTCTGGAGTTCAGGGCAGCCACGACATTCTTTTCCGTGGCAACGATGAGCTTCTTCGAACCCTGCGAGGCCTCCAAGGAGGCGAACTTGAGTTTCCCCACATACTGCTGCCTCCTGGGAGAGGAAAAGAGAGAGGAGGTGAAACAGCACAACGAGGCAAAGGGCAAAGGCCTGCCGAGTCGCTGCTGCAGGAGGCAACACGGCAGGCCCAGGGTCTGCTTGCAGGACTTCGGCTCGGTGGGGGCGCCCCAGCTTTCCCCCAACACTCACCAGTCGAACTTGCCCACTTGGTCCTCATAGACTGCAGTCGCCAGGGGCAGCAGCAGCAGTGCCCATAGACCCGCCGCCATAGCGTCCTGGGGGCCTTAGCGTTTCTGGGCTGCCCTCGGCGCTGCCTGCGCGGAACTCCAGCCTGAGCATAGGCGGGTGGCATCAGGCACCACGCGAGGAGGCCGCGGGTGTTCCCAGCAGCCCGCACGCCGCCGAGGGGGCCTCGAAGCACGGCGGCGCCATGCCGAAGTCGAAGCGGGACCGCAAAGGTGAGCGCCCTTTCTCCTCCTTCGCTTCGCTCTCCCCATCCCCGCCTTAACGCGGCCTCTCTGCTCCTCTCCCGGTAGTCTCCCTGACGCAGACACCCAGGAAGGGATTGGAAGCCAAGCAGGCGCTGATCACTGAGGTAAGTACGGCGCGGCGCGATTCGGCCCTACCCGGCGCTCCGTTCCCGGCTAACGCCTGCCTTGCAGCTGCGGCGATGTGTGGACACCTACAAGTACATCTTTGTCTTCTCCGTTGCCAACATGAGGAACAACAAGCTGAAGGACGTCCGGAACGCCTGGAAGCACAGCAGGTGAGCCGGGATGACGGCGGGTGGTTGCTGCCCTAGTAGGGATCGCGACCCGGGGGCTGATCGGCCTCCTTCTCCTGTCCTAGGATCTTCTTCGGAAAGAACAAAGTGATGATGGTGGCGCTGGGCCGTGAGCCGAGCAGCGAATACAAGGAGAATCTGCATAAGGTAGGGGCTGGGGGTTATTCTGTGTGCCCCAAAGATGTACCTCACTCATGGAAAATGGAGCTGTTTGTTGGAAGAGGCCTTTAAGATCTCCAACCATTAACCCAGCACCACTAAGCCATGCCCCTTAGCACCACATCTCCACAGCTTTGAAACTCCACCAGGGACGGAGAGGCCAGCACTGCCCTGGGCAGTTGTCCTTGACAACACTTTGGAGAAGAAACTGTTCCTTGTGTCCAACCTAAATCTCCCCTGGTGCAACTTGAGGCCATTTACTCTTGTCCTATCACTTGTTCCTTGGGAGAAGAGACCAACCCCCACCTGGCTTCAGCCTCCTTTTCTGCTGTGTTGCCAGCATCCCACAGATAGCCTCTTTCTTCCAGGTCAGCAAGCACCTGAGAGGTGAAGTTGGTCTCCTCTTCACTAACCGTACCAAGGACGAGGTGGATGAGTAAGTACTCATCTGTCACACCTGTGGGGTGAAACTTTGAAATGCTGAGCAGCCTTCTTGCCACTCAACTACTTCACTGATGTTCCTCTTAAAACAGTGATCTCATTCTGCTGGTCTTTCTCTTGCCATCCTCCAGAGAGAGTTTAAATTTACTGCAGAGTCTCTGTCTTAGCCCACAGGATGTTATTTCCACAGCTAAAGCCCTTTTTAACCCTCTCAGGTGGTTCTCCAAATTCAAAGAGGTGGACTTTGCCCGTGCAGGGAACAAGGCAACATACACAGTAAGCCTGGACACGGGGCCTTTGGAGCAGTTCCCCCACTCCATGGAGCCTCAGCTACGGCAGCTGGGATTGCCCACAGCCTTAAAGAAAGGTATGTGCAGAGGAACAGTTAGGATTTTTGTCTATGCACGTAAGATCTCTTGAGGAGAACGTTAAATGTTCAAGTAGAATTTAGTCTAGAAGACACAGTGAACAGTGTTCTTCTTCAGCTGGTGCTAGAACTCAGTACCTGTTTTAGAATCAGAGAATTGCTTCAGTTTAAAAGACCTTTTAAGCTAAATCCAATCATTCCCTCCTAAGGCTGGGGCTAAACCATGTCTCTCAGCACCACATCTGCATGCCTCTGAAAATTCTCCAGGGATGGGGATTCAACCATCTCCCTGGGCAGCCTGTGCCAGTCCTTGAGAACCCTTTCAGTGAAAAAGTTCCTTCTAATGTGCAACCTAAACCTCCCCTGGTGCAGTTTGAGGCCATTTCCTCTCATTCTGCCACTTCTTGAGAGAAGAGACCAAACCTGACCTGGCTCCAGTCTCCTTTCAGGGAGCTGCAGAAAGCCAGGTGGTTTCTCCTCAGCTTTCTTTTCTCCAGGCTGAACAACCTTATTGCACCATCCTTCCCAAACTGCTGTTAAAGGCCAAGTAAACAACCAATTCCGTACGAGATTCCAGTCTTGGTCAGTGTCAATATCAAGGCCCAGCCTAACCTAGAGCATTCAGAAACCTGTTGTGGGAGATTTTTCAAGCTGATCTCACCCAGCTTCTTGGGGTGACGCTAACACTGGCCCTGGATGGCTGATGCCATGCAGTGTTTGAGGGAGTCTGAGCTCAGGCTTGTCCATTGTGAGCCTATTCCAAGAACTTCTGTTCCTGCAGGAGTGGTGACGCTGCTTTCAGATTATGAAGTCTGCAAAGAAGGAGATGTTCTCACCCCTGAACAAGCCCGTGTTCTGGTGAGTAATGTTGTGATGCAGCACCTCCTGTGAGCCCATACTTCCACTGAGACAAAATAATTAACTGTTGAGTTTAATTAGGCTGGAGGGTGTGAGTCCTCAGCAAAGGTGAGCAGTCAGTGGGGTGCAGCAAACATCCTTACATATCCCTAATTCGAGTGCTGAAACTCTGCAGCAATTATTTTCAGTCTTGCTTTGTTGCAGTCCCCATCTGGAAGTGGTATTTACCAAATAGCTGGAAATCACTAGAAATCTGGAAGCAATATTTACCCAACAAAAGGGGTTTTGCCAGGCTGGCCATGGAGACAATGAAGCAGGAATGATGGATTTTGGGTCCTTTTTCCTAGAAACTCTTCGGCTACGAGATGGCAGAGTTTAAAGTCACCATCAAATTTCTATGGAATTCTGAGACTGGAGACTTCCAGAAGCTTGTGGGAAACACATCAGAGGAGGAGGAGGAGGAAGAAGAGGAAGAGGACAATGATGATGACAGCAATGAGGACTAGCAGCAGTCCTTGTACTTGGACACCACTTTACTTCAGAGACAAAAAGAGGAGGATGTTTCCCTTCTCCATTTGCACCATGACAAGGACGATCACCCCAGATCAGCTTTTCAGCAGATGAGCTAATTATGGGATTTTTTTTATTTTTTTTAATATAAATCTATCTGTAAAACTCAGATGGTTGTCACTGCTGCCTGTTGCTGTTTGAGAACCCTGGGATCTGAGGAAATGCCACCTCAAAAATGACAGCTAGGCAGAAATGTAACAGCACCCCTGGCCCTGGGGAAGATGCTGAAGGTTTGGGTCTTCTTTTCTGGTAGGAGCTTCAGAAGAAGCTATTGAACTCTAATACCAAAACTACAGAGAGAGGCCAGCCAGCTTGTGGGTACAGTTAAGAGACAGGGTCTCTGTTAGAAGGTACATAATGATTTGAGATCATACTGAAGCAGAACTGGGGCCTTCACAACCCTATGTGTCCACACCATAAGTCACCATTAAGTGTGCTGCCTGGAGCTGATGGCTCATGAGGGAACAAGGAGTAAGGCATGGCCCAGCACACCAAGTGCTGACAGCTGTAGTGGATCCTACAAAGCTTCATTAATACAGGAAAAATCACAACCCATGTGCACAGGGACCAAGGGGGCAGCTGGGTGAGTATCTCTCCCCTGCTTTAAGACACCTGTGCTCCGTTCCCCACCCCACACCTCCTCTGCTTTCTCACCCCTCCCCCGGGCTCTAGCGGAAGTAGTTGGGGCAGTCGTGTGCAGTCAGGTTCCAGGCTTTGTCAAATGCCTCCACCACGGCTGGCAGCAGGGGGCCCTCCTCACTGCAGTCAAGGTTCTGCTCTAGCTGCTCCAGGTTGGACATCCCAACAATCACTGCATCTCCAAGAGAACCCTGGAAAGCATGAGAGGAGGTGCTGAGCCTAAAAGAAATGCAGTTCAGCTCCCCAGCCTCCACAGGCCAAGCTTTAAATGTTTCTTTCCAATGAAAGACACCGATTAATTCCTGGATGTTTGGGCAATTGACACCACAAAGTTCTGTTCACACAAACGTCTCCAAGTCATGCCAAGCTCCTCAAAAGCTGCCAAATCCTGTTTTGCTAGGGGCTAGAGGAATGTTTTTTGCAAGACAAGCATGAATTTCTCTCTCAGATGAAAAGTAAAGCCATCTGCTTGCAGGGAAGTTGTCTGAGCAGGAAACCAAGATCCCAGTACCTGAAAGGTACCTACAAGAAAGCTACGAAGGGAATTTTCACAAGGGAGTGTGGTGGTAGGATGAGAAGGAATAGATCAAAGCTGGAAGAGGGTAGATTTAGACTGGAAATTAGGAAGAAATTCTTTCCAGTGAGGGTGAGACACTGGAAGAGGTTGCCCAGGGAGACACCTGGAGGTGTTCAGGTTGGATGAGGCCTTGAGCAACCTGGGCTAGTGGGAAGTGTCCCTGTCCATGGCAGGGGGTTAGAACTGGATGACCTTGAAGGTCCCTTCTATAGTTCTCATTGGCACTTCAAATCTTCCACTACTTCCAGTCCTGTGAGCACAGGATTGTGTGGGTTAAACACAGAGCTGACTTGCCCCTACAGCCAGGCAGGCGCAATCTGCACAGCAGCACTCATTCTGGAAGGCCACGAGGCCATGGGACATGCAGATTAAACAATAACCACTTGTACACAGATGTTTCCCTCTGTGTGCCACAACAGCTGCCCAGTTCTTGTGCAGGCTGCTGGCTGTGGCCATGCTGTGCTCTCACCTGCAGTTTGGAGTGATGGTACAGCCAACGCAAAGCAGCAGAGGTCAGGCTCGGCGCACTGGAGCCGTAAGCATCTTTCAGAGCTCTTTCTACTAAGTCAATGCCTTGAAAATTGTGTTTCTTCCAGTACCTGCAAGAAGAGAAATCACTCTCATTGCATGGGGATCTCCAGTGAAGCATGTATCTACATTCCAGTCAAGTACAGAAGTCTTTTAGGAAGCCTCATACAGCTTTTTGTGACTTCTGAGGACTTCTGCCATCCCCCACTGTCAGCTGGGAGGAAGCTGAGCCTAAAAAAAGCACCCTGCAAAGCTCAGTCACAAGCCACAGACTCAGTCACATGAGCAGACATCATCACTGCCCAAGCTCTGGTCAGTTTTGCTTCCTCTAATCCCATTACTAGTGTTTTTTTCATGTATCCATCCCTACCACATCTCCCTGCTCATTCTCCCCCTCCATACCTGTTCCTGTAGGCTTGAGCCCAGTCGTTCCCAAAAAACCTTCCTGTGGGCTGTGTCTCTTTGTCTTCATACTTGTACTTGCCAGTCAACAGCCCTCCTGCAAAGAGCCAGCAGCACCTTCAGCGATGGGGTGGCTCTACCCCAGCCCCCCAATTTGCATGTTTCTGCCTCAAAATCTCACCCTCACTCTCCCCATACCTGCCAGTGGGTTGTAGGCGTAGAAGCGCAGTCCGTAGTACCTCAGGCATGGGAAGAGCTCAGCTTCCACCTGGCGAGTGGTGGCATTGTACATGCCCTGCAGAGAGGTGAGAAACAAAGGGTGTGACAGAATGGTAGGGGCTGGAAGGGACCTCTGGAGATCATTGAGACCAACCCCCCTGTGCCAAGGTGGCATCACTTAGAGAAGGTCACCCAGGAACACATCCAGGCGGGTTTTGAGTGTCTCCAGAGATGGAGACTCCACCACCTCTCTGGGCAGCCTCTTCCTGTGCTCCACCACCCTTAAATTAAAGTTCCTCCTCATATTTAGATGGAACTTTCTATGTTCAAGTTTGTGCCTACTGCCCCGTGCCTGTCACTGGGCACCACTGACAGAAAACTGGTGCCAGCCTGCTGACACCCACCCTTTAAGTATTGATCAGCACTGATGAGATCCTCCCTCAGTCTGCTCTTTTCCAGGCTAAAAAGCTCAAATTCTCTCAGTCTTTCCTCATCAAAGACATGTTCCAGTCCCCTAATCATCTTTGTAGCCCTTTGTCAAACACTAGCTTGTGACAGCAAGCAGGAGCACATGGAACAGCCTTTTCCTCATCCTTCTCAGCAATTCTCCTATCCAGGAGAGCAGCTTCAGGTCACAGAAGGTTATCATCTGCTTAGGAACAGACTTCCTGAAGAATTGCAAATATTGCAAAAACTTGAAGTTCCCTGTCAAGGGAGTCACTGACTCGAGCAACAAACAGAGCTTTGGCTGTTTCTGAGAAGTGATCTCACAGCTCTAATCATGTGTGTCCTGAAAGGACTTCCCAGAGAATTGCAGCAGCTTCCCCTTCTGTGTCTGTACCTGGCACACAAGGGGCTGATTTAAAATCTGGGGCTCCTAGACCCTTCCCCACAGTGCCTGACCACTGCTGTGAAGACACAGCACCATCCATAAGCTGTTCTGAGCTGAACTCTCACATTCTTTGGATTTGGTTCATCTCACCCTCAACAAAAGGCTTGCCAGACTTGCAATCCTCACCTGGTAGACAGTTGGCATCACCCAGTTGTTGTATTTGCAGATGGTGCAGATTTCTGCCACCTCCCATGCAGCATAGTTTGATAGACCAAGTTCTTTAAACTTTCCCTGCAGAGGAATAAAAGGGTGTTCAGTTCGAGATTTTTAAGGTTAATTTGTACCTAGGCAGTGCAGGATTCAGGTGGTGAGAAGATTATTCACTGAGTTGAGTTCTCTTTCCTCTTCTAGATGACTGTGAATTCTAAGACCTAAGGTTAATTTGTACCTAGGCAGTGCAAGATTCAGGTGGTGAAAAGATTATTCACTGAGTTCTCTTTCCTCTTCTAGATGACTGTGAATTCTAAGACCTTCAAAAAATATTTCCCCTGGTTTATATTAAATGGCACTACTGGGTGAATGCAATTCAGGAATGCTTCACCCATTACCAACACCGATCTTAGTCATTTATTACAGCTGAAAGCGAAGTTCAGATGTTCCAATGTTTGCAAGAGCTTTTGAGAACAAAGTGCACCACGTGAACATGCAACACAGTGCTGGTTGGTTGGCTCTGCCCTGGTTATCTCCTAGTGCTGAGCAAACCCAGTGCTGCACAAGGGCACAAGCAACCCTGGTTTAAAAAAGGTGGTGGGAGGAGGTTAAGAGATGGTCCAGGCTTGGATTTCCCACTTTACTTCTTTGTGCAGCTCATTGCAGGCACGCAGCGTTTCCTCCACTGGGGTGTCGTGGTCAGGGGCATGGAGGTAGAAGAGCTCCACACTCTTCCTCTTCAGCCTCTCCAAGGATGTGTGCAGCTGTGATCGCACACTGTCAGGCTTCAGAGTCTTCCCATCCCAGGGGTTGGCTTTGGTGGCAACTTCCACTGGCAGAGAAAAAGAAAGAAAGAAAGAATGAGCAGGGATATTTCCAGTTTCAGGAAGGGAATGGGGATAAGGGGCATGATGCAAGCATTGCCTGAGCTGTTCCAGGGAATGCCCTTCTCCTCAGGAACCATGCCAGCATTGAAGGGGGAGCCTTGTGCTTAGGGACTGCAGATCTGGAGAGGCACTTTTTTCTCAAGACCCAGAGTCAGCACTAGCATGGGACTCCCCCTCGGGGATGGTGTCAGCCTGGTAGGGAAGACCTTTCCTCTCAGGAAAGAGACCTAGGGAATACCCTTCTCCTCAGGGAACAAGCTTAGGGGAAAGCCCTTCTCCACACAGTGTCAGCCCAGCAGGGAAGACCTTCTCAGGGAATGGGCCCAGAGAAAGTCCCTTCTCAGGGACAGTGTTGGTCTGCTGGGGAAGACCCTTGTCCTCAGACAATGG